>NC_036857.1:28332137-28338574 GCF_002910315.2 Salvelinus sp. IW2-2015
TGGTTGATGTCCTTGATCTTTTTGGCCTTCCTGTGACATTGGGTGCTGTAGGTGTCCTGGAGGGTAGGTAGTTTGTCACCGGTGATGCGTTGGGCAGACCGCACCACCCTCTTGAGAGCGTTTACATTTGTGGGTGGTGCAGTTGCCGTACCAGGCGGTGATACAGCCCGACACAATGCTCTCAATTGTGCATCTGTAGAAGTTTGAGGTTTTTAGGTGCCAAGACCGATTTCTTCAGCCTCCTGAGGTTGAAGAGGCGCTGCTGTGCTCACCACACTGTCTGTATGGGTGGACCATTTCAAATTGTCAGTGATGGTATGCCGAGGAACTTGAGCTTCCACCTTCTCCACTGTGATCCCGTCTATGTGGATGGGGCTTGCTCCCTCTGCTGTTTCCGAAGTCCACAATCAACTCTTCTTTTTTTGGGGGGGGGGTATTTTCCCGGCACCACTCTCCCAGGGTCCTCACCTCATCCTGTAGGCTGTCTCGTCATTGTTGGTAATCAGGCCTACTACTGTTGTGTCGTCTGCAAACTTGATAATTGAGTTGGAGGCCGGCAGTGGCCACGCAGTCATGGTTGAACAGGGAGTACAGGAGGGCTGATAACGCACCCTTGTGGGGCCCTGTGTTGAGGATAAGCGAAGTAGAGGTGTTGTTCCTACCTTCACCACCTGGGGCGGCCCGTCAGGAAGTCAGGACCCAGTTGGCGGGGTGATGAGCTTGGAGCGCACTATGGTGTTGAATGCTGAGCTATAGTCAATGAACAGCATTCTTACATAGGTATTCCTCTTGTCCAGATGGGGCAGCGATTCCATCGTCTCGTGGATCATTGGGGGCCAGTAAGCAAATGTGAAGGGGTGTCAGAGTAGAGGTGATTGGTTCCTTAAATATCCTCTCAAGCACCTTTCAATGATGACAGAGGTGAATGTTATGGGGCAATAGTCATTTAGTTCAGTTACCTTTGTTCCTGCCCCCCAAGAAAAGCCAAATGGGGTGGACATCCTTGAAGCAAGTGGGGAAAGCAGACTGGGAAAGGGAAGATGGAAATATGTCCGTAACTACTCCCACGTCCAGCCTGGTTCTGCTGGAAGCCAGCTGGTTGCGTGACGTGCAGTCTGTAGGCCGCTTCCTGTGCACCCAATTTCCCATTTGTGTTCCAGCCACGGTTATCCTCCATGTGTTTTGTTCTCATTGGACCCCCTGTCTCTCTCTCTTGTGTGGTAGGAGCTTTGACCAACTGTGCCACCCATGGGCTGCCGAAACTGGCTCTGTGACGCACCAGAGGCCCTAAGTGTTTACTGCAACGTCGGCTATGAAGTCAGCCCCAGGACGGAAAGACATGCAAAGGTGAGACACACCTGGCCATCATCATCAGTTACAGTAGCCTTATGAAGAACAGTCCCGGCCTGAACCAGTGGCTGGCTGGCTGACTGGCTGACAGACATGCCCACTGCTCTCTCATCTGACTGTCCCGACTGTACACTGACTGATGATTCAACTCGCTGACTCACTGAACTGACTGACTGATTCACTCGCTGACTTCACTGGACTGATCTGACTGATTCACTCGCTGACTTCACTGACTGACTTGACTGATTCACTCGCTTGACTCCACTGAGCTGACTGACTGGATCACTCGCTGACTCACTGGACTGATCTGACTGGATCACGTCGCTGACTCACTGACGTGACTGACTATTCACTCGCTGACCTCACTCTGACTGATACTCGCTGATGAACTGTGCTATCACTCGCTGACTCACTGACTGATTCACTCGCTGACTGGCCTGGACTCAATGACTGCTTGATCATTCACTCACTGATTTCACTTGCTGACTGAATGATTCACTCGCTGACTCGCTGATCTGATTCACTCGCTGACTGATTCACTGCTGACCTCATGCTCGGGTTCGACTCTGACTATGGCATAAACGCAGGGGAGCATTTCTGGCGTTCAAAAACCTTCGGGCTGACTCACTGGCTGGAGCGATTCACTCGCTGAACTCACTGGCTGACTGTGCCCGCTGCCTCCTCAAGATTTCAACGAAATGCAGTGGTACAGGGACTGCAGTCAGACATGCGTCCAACAAACAGAGGGGCTCCTACACCTGCAGCTTGTGTGGGGCTACCACTGCAGCCAGACAACCGCTCCTGCAAGGCCAAGAAATGGTGAAGACACACACACAAGAGAGCATAGCAACCCACACACATGCACACCACTGCCTCCTGGGATAACATTAACATATTGTGCCAGATGTGAGGTCTACATGTGCTAACTTGCCAAAGAAGCAAAGCTAGACTTTTATTTCAAATATATCAAAATGAATAATTGCGGATTCAGTTAATTTTTTTCTCTTTGAGTTGTATTTGAAGTCTTTGTCATGCGTGTTATGGTGGGGAATCAGATTTGCATGGTGTGAAGTCTGTAAAACCGCTGTTACAAATTTAATTTACAGGGATGAGATATGTCAGCCGATGCAATGTAGTCTGTGACCTTTTCCCCTGTCTCTCTCTCTCTCCCTTCTCCTCTCTCTCCTCTCTATCCCTTCTCGCTTCTCTCTCTCTATCCTCCTCCTCTCTCTCTCCTCTTTCTCTCCCTTACTCCTCCTGCTCTTCTCTCCTATCCTTCTCCTCTCTCTCTCTTATCCCTTCTTCCTCTCTTCTCCTCCCTCCTCTCCCTTCTCCTCTCTCCTCCCTTCTCTCTCTCTCTCCTTCTCCTCTGCCCTCCCTTCTCCCTTCTCCTTCTCCTCTCTCTCCTTCTCCTCTCTCTCCCTTCGGTCCTCTCTCTCCTTCTCTCTCTCCTTCACTCTCTCTCTCTCCTGCTCCTCTCTCCCTTCTCCTCTCTTCTCCCTTCTCCTCTCTCTCCCTTCTCCTGCTCTCCTCGTCCGTCTCCCTTCTCCTCTCCGCTCCTCTCTCTCCCTTTTCCTTCTCTCTCTATCCCTTCTCCTTCTCTCTCTCCCTTCTCCTCTCTCTATCCCTTCTCCTCTCTCTCTTCTCTATCCCTTCTCCTCTTCTCTCTCCTCCTCTCTCTCTCTCTTCTCTCCCCTTCTCCTCTCTCTCCTCTATCCCTTCTCTCTCTTCTTCTATCCCTTCTCCTCTCTCTCTCTCCTCTCGTCTCTCTTCCCTCCTCGTCCTCCCTTCTGCCTGGTCCTCTCCCTCTCCTCCTCTCCCGTTTCCTCTCCTTCTCCTCTCCTCCTCGTCTCATCTCTCTCCTTCTCCTCTCCCTCTCTTTCCTCTTTCTCCTTCTCTCTCTCCCGTTCCTCTCTCTCGCGCCCTTCTCTCTCTCTCTCCTTCTCTGCCTCTCTCCCCTCTCTCTCTCTCCCTCTTCCTCCCTTCTCTCTCCTTTCTCACCTTCTCCCTGTCCTCTCTCCCTTCTCCATCTCTTCTCCGTCTCTCGTTCTCCTCTCTCCTTCTCTCCCTCCTTTTCTCCTCTGTCCCTTCTCCTCCCGCTCCCTTCTCTCTCCCTCTCTCAGGGATTCCTGTGGAGCAGCTGCCGGTGCTGCTGATCACAAACCTAAATGACATCCGCTGTACGTCTCTGAGCGGCATGCCGACCCGCCTCCCAGCCATAAGCACCAACCAGGTGAGCCTTTCTCTGGAAGAATTTTAGCAAGCTGTGGCCTGGCTGGTTTAGGCACACATACTGTATCGACAGTGACGGTATCCAGCCTAGTGCCCTTTSACACAGCCTCTCTTATCTCTCTCAACTGTCGTCCTCTCTGTTCAATAAGTCCCGTTTGTCTTACACCAATGACCCCGTTGGAAATAAGTGTTGTATAACGCTTTCATGTCTTCTGGGATTTGAAACTATTGCAAAGTGTCTTTTTGGTCTTTTGAAAAAGCGCTTTATAAAACCCAATGTATTATTCATCACCTGCTTATTTTGTCCAAAAATAGACCACTGCCATGGARTTCAACTACGCCCAGGAGACGGTTTGTTGGATCGACGTGGGCGACTCGCCCGCCAACACCCACCTGAAGTGTGCCTCCATCCCAGAGCTGAAGACGGTCACTAACATCAGGATCATTAACATCTCCCTCAGCCTCCACCGTGAGTAGAAGACACACACATAAACGTGCACACACACGCACAGCCTGTACCGTGTGTCGAGGAGCCTACCTACCGGTCCTTTTTTTACCTATTCCACCCTCCTGTATTTTCATTAGGACAGACACTCGTGAAGGTGAGAGAGGAAACCGATGAGACAGATGGGAGTGGAGAGGAAAGAGAGAGAGATATGAAGAGGAAAGAGAGAGATATGGAGAGGAAAGAGAGAGATATGGAGAGGAAAGAGAGAGAGATATGAAGAGGAAGGAGAGAAGAGAGGAAGAGATGATAGGAGAGGAGGAGATACGGAGAAGAGATGATTGAGAGAAAGGAAGGAGGAAGAGAGTATGGAGAGAAGATATGAGAGGAAAGAGAGAGATGATGAGTAGGGAAAAGAGAGAGATATGGAGAGGAAAGAGTGAAGAGAGAAGATGAGGAATGAGGGAAAAGAGAGATAGGATAAGAGGTATGGAGAGGAAAGAAATATGAGGAAAGAAGGTATGGAGAGGAAAGAGAGAGATATGGAGAGGGAAAGAGAGAGAGATATGAAGAGGGAAAGAGAGAGATTATGGAAGAGGAAAGAGAGAGATATGGAGAGGAAAGAGAGATATGGAGAGGAAAAGAGAGAGGAATAGGAGAGGAAAGAGAGAGATATGGAGGAGGAAAGAGAGAGATATGGAGAGGAAAGAGAGAAGATAGGAGAGGAAAGAGAGAGATTATGGAGAGGAAAAGAGAGAGTAGAGAAGGAAAGAGAGAGATTATAGAGAGGAAAGAGGAGAGATATAGAGAAGGAAGAGAGAGAAAGATATGAGAGGAGAATGGAGATTTGGAAAGAAGGACGGATAGGAGAGGAAAAGAGAAGAAGATATGGGAGAGGAAAGAGAGAGCTATGGAGAGGAAAGAGAGCAGCTATAAGAGATGGAAAGAGAGCTATAGAGAGGAAAGAGAGCTTATTAGGAGAGGAGAGAGAGAGCATAGAGAGGAAGAGAGATGAGTATAGAGAGGACGAAGAGAGCTATAGAGAGGAGAGAGAACGTTATAGGAGAGGAGAGGAGAGAGCTATAAGAGAGGAGAGAGAGAGAGCTATAGAGAGGAAAATATAATAGAGAGGAAGAGAGGAGAGATGTAGAGTGGAGAGAGGAAAGATGGGAGAGGAAAGATTAGAGATGGAGAGAGGAAAAGATGGAGAGAATGGAGGAGAGGAAAGAGGAGACTGTAGAGGATGGAAAAGATGGAGGAGAAGGTATAGAAGAACGATGGAGAAGATGAGAGGAGCTATGAGCAGAGGAAAGAGAGACTATGGAGAGGAGAAAGCAGAGAGAGGGAGCTATAGAGAGCGAAAGAGAGAGCTATGGAGAGAAAGGAAGGAGCTATTAGGAAGGAAGAGAGAGTATGGAGACGGAAAGAGAGAGCTCATGAGAGGAAAGGAGGAGCTATTGAGCAGAGGAAAGAGAGATATGGAGAGGAAAGAGAGGCTATAGAGAGGAGAGAGAGGCTTATAGAAGAGGAGAGAGAGAGCTATAGAGAGGAAAGAAGAGGAGGAGATGTAGAGATGGAAAGATGTAGAGATGGGAGAGGAAAGATGTAGAGATGGAGAGAGGAAAGAATGTAGAGATGGAGAAGAGGAGAGAATGTACGAGATGGGAAGATGGAGAGAGAAAGATGGAGAGAGGAAGAGAGAGAGAGGAAAGAAGAGAGATATGGAGGAAAGGAGAGCTTATAGAGGAGGAGAGAGAGAGAGCTATGTAGAGAGGAGAGAAGAGAGAGCTAAGAGAGGAGAGAGAGAGAGCCTATTAGGAGGAGAGAGAGAGAGCTATGAGAGAGGAGAGAGAGAGAAGCTATAGAGAGGAAGAGAGAGAGCTATAGAGAGGAGAGAGAGAGAGCTATAGAGAGGAAGAGAAAGAGAGAAGTATGAGAGGAAGAGAGAGAGAGGCTATAGGCGGAGCAGAGAAGAGTAGCTATAGAGAGGAGAGAGAGAGCTATGAGAGGAGAGAGAGAGAGGCTATAGAGAGGAGAGAGAGAGCTATAGAGAGGACAGAGAGAGAGAGAGCTATAGGAAGAGGGAGAAGAGAGAGAGCTATAGAGAGGAAGAAGAGAGCTAATAGGAGAGGAAGAGAGAGAGAGCTGATCAGAGAGGAGAGAGGAGAGCTATAGAGAGGAAAGAAGAGAGCTATAGAGAGGAGAGAGGAGAGCTATAGAGAGGAAGAGAGAAGCTAGAATAGAGAGGAGAGAGGAGAGCTATAGAGAGGAGAGTAGAGAGAGGCTATAGAGTAGGAAAGAGGAGCTATAGAGAGGAGAGACGAGAGAGCTATAGAGACGGAGAGAGAGAGCTATAGAGAGGAGAGAGAGAAGACTATAGAGAGGAAGAGAGGGAGAGAGCAAGGTGTAC
>NC_036857.1:28338674-28339867 GCF_002910315.2 Salvelinus sp. IW2-2015
TAAAGCCTACACCAGTTGTATTCAGTGCATGTGATAAATAAYGTTTGATTTCATTTGATTTGTATCCTACTTTAAATCCTTGTCCTCTTTGGACCTGTGTGGTACTGGAGCTTCACTCTGCCTGGCTCTCTCTTTGACCCAGGGTAGCACCGGTTCAATTTATCCACTATCCCTCCTTCTCACCTCTACTCTTTCCTTCTGTACTCTCCTCTCTCATCTTCCTCTACCCACTCCCTCCTCATCTCCTCCACCCCTTCCTCCCTCTCCTCTCCTCTCCTCACCGGTGAGATGTGTGAGTCCCAGGTGCTGCAGGCCATTGGAGCCCTGCTTGGGGTAGTTGAGGAACACAGAGAGGGCGAAGCCCCGGTCGTACAGGCTGTTACCACGGATCACACGCAGCTGTTCCAGAGGCAGCCGTCTGAAGTGGTTCATGGCGATTAGGATGTAGCCTGTTACCTCTCTGATGGTCTGGACGGACAGGAGTTAGAACAAGGTTAGAGACAGTCACATTAACAGATTACCTCGATTGCCAGTAGAGGCCTGATGGACATGTCTCATGGACTAGAAGAAGAAGACAAAGACGAAGAAGATGACAACAACAACAACAAAAACAAGAACAAGAACAGAGAATAGAACAAAATGGCTGCTCTCTCACCCCTAGGAAGGAGAAGTCCCAGTCACTTTCTATCTGGGTGATCTCCAGGTTACCCATAATAATCTCGCAGCCTGTGTAGCGGTCCTTGATCAGGTTGTACTGGTTCTCCTGAGATCCTGTGGAGCTCAGCCCATTCTGGGTACCAGGACACACCACTGAGGAAACACACACAGGGAAGAAGGGGCATCACACTACAGACGGTTTGTTGTCAGAGTTGTTCATATAATGAATCGGTCAAATTCCATAGCACTTTTCTACAAATACTTATGTCACAATGTGCTCAACAGACTTAGTGTACCCGGACATTTGGATTCATCGCGTTGATGAGTGATCTATAATTGTGATGAATAATCTATTGGCACTTTGTCTGATGTTTTGTACATTGATTTGTCTGAAACGTGTCTGTAGCAGTGTCTGTAGCTGTTTTTGACGTTATATCTGTTTATATGTCTGAAAAGTGTCTGTAGCAATGTCTGTAGCTGTGTTTGATGTTAAATCTGTTGATATGTCTGAAACATGTCTGTAGCAATGTCTGTAG
>NC_036857.1:28340471-28344719 GCF_002910315.2 Salvelinus sp. IW2-2015
AACATCAAACACCAGCTACAGACACGTTTCAGACATATCAACAGATATAACATCAAACACAGCTACAGACATGCTACAGACATGTTTCAGACATATCAACAGATATAACATCAAAACACTGCTACAGACACGTTTCAGACATATCAACAGATATAACATCAAACACAGCTACAGACACGTTTCAGACATATCAACAGATATAACATCAAACACAGCTACAGACATTGCTACAGACATGTTTCAACATATCAACAGATTTAACATCCAAAATATCTGTTGATATGTCTGAAACGTGTCTGTAGCAGTGTTTGATGTTATATCTGTTGATATGTCTGAAACGTGTCTGTAGCTGTGTTTGATGTTAAATCTGTTGATATGTCTGAAACGTGTCTGTAGCAGTGTTTGATGTTAAATCTGTTGATATGTCTGAAACGTGTCTGTAGCTGTGTTTGATGTTAAATCTGTTGATATGTCTGAAACGTGTCTGGAGCAGTGTTTGATGTTATATCTGTTGATGTGTCTGAAACATGTTTGGAGCAGTGTCTGTAGCTGTGTTTGATGTTAGATCTGTTGATGTGTCTGAAACGTGTCTGTAGCTGTGTTTGATGTTATATCTGTTGATGTGTCTGAAACGTGTCTGGAGCAGTGTTTGATGTTATATCTGTTGATGTGTCTGAAACGTGTCTGGAGCAGTGTCTGTAGCTGTGTTTGATGTTAGATCTGTTGATGTGTCTGAAACGTGTCTGTAGCAGTGTCTGTAGCTGTGTTTGATGTTAGATCTGTTGATATGTCTGAAACGTGTCTGTAGCAGTGTCTGTAGCTGTGTTTGATGTTAGATCTGTTGATATGTCTGAAACATGTCTGTAGCTGTGTCTGTAGCTGTGTTTGATGTTAGATCTGTTGATATGTCTTAAACGTGTCTGTAGCAATGTCTGTAGCTGTGTTTGATGTTAAATCTGTTGATATGTCTGAAACGTGTCTGTAGCAGTATTTGATGTTATATCTGTTGATATGTCTGAAACGTGTCTGTAGCTGTGTTTGATGTTAAATCTGTTGATATGTCTGAAACGTGTCTGTAGCTGTGTTTGATGTTATATCTGTTGATGTGTCTGAAACGTGTCTGGAGCAGTGTTTGAAGTTAGCGCAACAACACGCACGCACGCACACACACACACACACGCACGCACGCACGCACGCACTGCACACACACACACACACACACACAACACACACACACACACACAACACACACACACACACACACACACACACACACACACACACACACCACACACACACACACACACACAACACCCACAGAAGTACTATCTGTCCACTGTATCACTCATCACTCTTACTTGGAGTCTGACTGGGACACACTGTTCACATTTATAGCTCAGACCTTTACAATGCTATTCTTTGTCTGGCAAGACCATGTTCCGCCCCATCCACCCTCTATCAGCCTCAGGCCTGGTCCACTACATGTAGAGGGGTTATGGCCTGCACTGCTTCAAACACTGCTCCAGACACGTTTCAAGACATTTCAACAGATATAACATCAAACCACTGCTCCAGACACGTTTCAAGCACATCAACAGATATAACATCAAAACACAGCTACAGACACTGCTCCAGACACGTTTCAGACATATCAACAGATTTAACTTCAAACACTGCTCCAGACACGTTCAGACATATCAACAGATTTAACTTCAAACACTGCTACAGACACGTTTCAGACAAATCAACAGATATAACATCAAACACAGCTACAGACACGTTTCAGACATATCAACAGATATAACATCAAACACAGCTACAGACACTGCTCCAGACACGTTTCAGACATATCAACAGATTTAACTCAAAACACTGCTCCAGACACGTTTCAGACACATCAACAGATATAACATCAAACACGCTACAGACACGTTTCAGACATATCAACAGATATAACATCAAACACAGCTACAGACATTGCTACAGACATGTTTCAGACATATCAACAGATTTAACATCAAACACAGCTACAGACATTGCTACAGACACTTTTCAGACATATAAACAGATATAACGTAAAAAACAGCTACAGACACTGCTACAGGACACGTTTCAGACAAATCAATGTACAAAACATCAGACAAAGTGCCAATAGATTATTCATCACAATTATAGATCACTCATCAACGCGATGAATCCAAATGTCCGGGTACACTAAGTCTGTTGAGCACATTGTGACATAAGTATTTGTAGAAAAGTGCTATGGAATTTGACCGATTCATTATATGAACAACTCTGACAACAAACCGTCTGTAGTGTGATGCCCCTTCTTCCCTGTGTGTGTTTCCTCAGTGGTGTTGTCCTGGTACCCAGAATGGCTGAGCTCCACAGGATCTCAGGAGAACCAGTACAACCTGATCAAGGACCGCTACACAGGCTGCGAGATTATTATGGTAACCTGGAGATCACCCAGATAGAAAGTGACTGGGACTTCTCCTTCCTAGGGGTGAGAGAGCAGCCATTTTGTTCTATTCTCTGTTCTGTTCTTGTTTTTGTTGTTGTTGTTGTCATCTTCTTCGTCTTTGTCTTCTTCTTCTAGTCCATGAGACATGTCCATCAGGCTCTACTGGCAATCGAGGTAATCTGTTAATGTGACTGTCTCTAACCTTGTTCTAAACTCCTGTCCGTCCAGACCATCAGAGAGGTAACAGGCTACATCCTAATCGCCATGAACCACTTCAGACGGCTGCCTCTGGAACAGCTGCGTGTGATCCGTGGTAACAGCCTGTACGACCGGGGCTTCGCCTCTCTGTGTTCCTCAACTACCCCAAGCAGGGCTCCAATGGCCTGCAGCACCTGGGACTCACACATCTCACCGTGAGGAGAGGAGAGGAGAGGGAGAAGGGTGGAGGAGATGAGGAGGGAGTGGGTAGAGAGAAGATGAGAGAGGAGAGTACAGAAGGAAAGAGTAGAGGTGAGAAGGAGGGATAGTGGATAAATTGAACCGGTGCTACCCTGGTCAAAGAGAGAGCCAGGCAGAGTGAAGCTCCAGTACCACACAGTCCAAAGAGGACAAGGATTTAAAGTAGGATACAAATCAAATGAAATCAAACATTATTTATCACATGCACTGAATACAACTGGTGTAGGCTTTATAGTGAAATGCTTGACTACGGACCTTTCCTAACAATGCTAAGTTAAAAAAAAAAAAGGAATGAATAAAAATAAATAGTAACTTAAAGAAGAGGAATAAGGAGGGAGTACCAGATCAATGTGGAGTTATATACAGGGAGTACCAATAATGTGGAGTATATACAGGGAGTACCAGATCAATGTGGAGTTATATACAGGGAGTAACCAGATCAATGGGATATATACAGGGAAGTACCATGATCAATGTGGAGTTATATACAGGGAGTACCAGATCAAATGTGGAGTTATATACAGGGAAGTACCAGTACCAGATCAATGTGGAGTATATACAGGGAGTACCAATCAATGTGAGTATACAGGGAGTACCAGATCAATGTGGAGTTATATACAGGGAGTAAACGACAGATCAATGTGGAGTTATATACAGGGAGTACCAGTACGCAGATCAACTGTGGAGTTATATACAGGGAGTACCAGATCAATGTTGGAGTTATATACAGGGAGTACCAGAATCAATGTGGAGTTTAATATACAGGGAGTACCAGATCAATGTGGAGTTATATACAGGGAGTACCAGTACCAGATCAATGTGGAGTTATATACAGGGGTACCAGTACCAGATCAATGTGGAGCTATATACAGGGAGAACCAGTACCAGATCTATGTGGAGTTATATATCAGGGCGTACCAGATCAATGTGGAGTATATATACAGGGAAAGTACCAGATCAATGTGGAGTTATATACAGGGAGAACACAGTACAGATCAATGTGGAGTATATACAGGGAGTACCAGATCAATGTGGAGCTATATGACAGGGAGTACAAGTACCAGATCAATGTGGAGTTATATACAGGGAACCCCAGTACCAGATCAATGTGGAGCTATATACAGGGAGTACCAGTACCAATCAATGTGGAGCTATATACAGGGATCCCAGTAACCAGATCAATGTGGAGGCTATATACAGGGAGTAATACAGGATAGTCCAGATCAATGTGGAAGCTTATAACTTAGGAGTCCAATACCAGATCAATGTGGAGCTATATACAGGGTAAGTACGCATGTAGCTAGAGATACCCAGTACAATCCATG
>NC_036857.1:28348115-28380494 GCF_002910315.2 Salvelinus sp. IW2-2015
CACGTTTCAGACATTTCAACAGATATAACATCAAAACACTTCGCAGACAGCGTTCAGACACATCAACAGAATACATCAACACAAGCTACAGACACTGCTCAGACAAGTTTCAGACATATCAACAGATGTGTGTGTGTGATAGAGGACCCACAGTGCTGAGATCATGGTAATGGGACAAAAGGCCATGTGTGAGAGGAGAGCTCCAGTCTGGTCAAAGGAGGGGAGATAGAGAAGCAGGAAGGAGACATGGAGATCATCTCTTATTTACCACTTATAACAGTCACATTCACAGATATTGTGCAGTGTAAGCTCTACACATTCACCGTAACATCTCTCTATGTGGTGCAGACACATTCATGGCGGATATGCATATGCTGAATGTGKAGGGAAGGCTCCTCCAATCGAAACAGCATCAAAACACACGACACCGTATTGACACATTCTATGATATTTTGGCTACATTATGCATGCACATTGTGCATCTGCAGATACACAATAGTTGAGAAGGATATCCTTCCCCCAAAGGTCGACAATCCACAGGAGACAAAACAAATCTACTATACAGTACTGTAATTCTAAATCTATTCCATAGCTATTCCACCCGAGCAGTTGCATGCGTGACTGGACACAATGAAATTAAACTGTTCTTCCTTATTAATACATTAGTCATTAGCTTCAACTGTCTCGATTGTGTTGGCAGCTGTAGCTCACAATTGAATGGGAACACCTTATCACTACATCGTGGGTGCTCTTCTTATCAGTAGCTTGTGAATGATATCAGAGGATGACTAACACATGGAGAGGTGAAGGTTGACAAGGATGGCTCTTAAAATGTTGAGAAGTCTCGGAGGCGTGCGCACTCGCATAGAAGGACGTATGCATGCGCACGTACGTACACAGGCACGTACTTACGCACACACACACACACACACATCCTATGGGTAATCCATATCTTTGTACACTCGTTCATTCACACATAGTCCTGAGCAAATATTGTCCCAGAAGAGGAGTGGAGTTAGAAAGGACAACACAAAGCACCTAATCCAGCCACGGCACACACTGATTCGGGCTCAAAGGGCAGTTTTAGCCCTCTGCAAACACATAGATGGGAGTGTGGACTGGACAGAAAAAAAAGAGAGAGTGAGGAAAAATCCATCAGGAAGTAAAATATAGACGGATGCACGCGCACACAAGCACATATTCCTATTTTGCTTTAAGCATCGAAGCATGCGCCACTGAAATTATCTCTTATCTACCAGAGAATTGGGACGTCGCGTTAATAACTAGTCAATTCCAACATGAACTGCAAAATACACAAACTACAACCAACTATTGTATACACCCAGCTCAGCGCTCCTCACTGGTAAACAACCGCCAGCAGTCACTCAAAGCAACAAGTGTCATCAATTTGAATGAGCCAATTGACCTCCAGTGTCCTTTACAACAGGGGCAATATACTCTCAGTCACTTGTGTCCCCTGACACAGGATATCAGCTCTGTGTGTGTGGCACAGTGCCAGCACTGGCTAAATGGCTGACATATAACTGCAATCAGAAAGGCTTATTACAGTGTGGTAATGGGTGTAGCAAAAGTTCCCTCCTCTGAGAGAAGAACAGAGCAGCTATCTGACCTCTAAAATAGGGAAGGGAAGGGGGGGAGTGAGAGAGCTAGGGGAGAGACCGGAGATCGAGAGAGAGAGAGCGAGAGAGAGACAGAGAGCTGGAGCTAGAGAGACAGAGAGAGCAATAAAGAGAGAGAGAGAGAGCTAGAGCGAAAGAGAGAGAGAGTGAGAGAGAGACAGAGAGCGAGAGAGAGCATGTGCGACAAGAGCGAGAGAGAGAGAGAGAGAGGTAGAGAGAGAAAGAACAAGAACGGGAGAGTGAGAATGAAGAAAGAAAGATAGAAAGAAAAAGAGAGAAGGATATAAAAGGTTTTGGTTAATGACTGAAACTGTCAACTGAACACCCCCCAAGAGGTGCTTAATGAGGCATATACTGAGTCAACCTTGTCATAGTCTACACACAATAGGACATTGTCTACCTTAATTGAGTCTACATGTTCTTGTCCCACTAAACAGCCCATGAGTTGCATTAAACCAACCAGAGGTTTCCCACTTTCAAGTGAATGAAACAGCACCTAAAACACTTAGGTGTATCATCATCTGAGTCCACCACAACAACCTGACAAAAGCCTTGACTGATACTTGTTCTAGTGTTGGAGATGCTGACCTGTCACTGTGAGGACCACAGGTACTTGTGCTGTGTTCAGGTGTTCTGCTCTGTTCTACTGTTCTGCTCTACTGTGACTGAAGAGAGCAAACAGGTGATTCCTCTACAGTCACCAAGACCAGGAGATAGACCAACACATCCTCTCACGTGAAACGGGAAAATAACAGTGAACAGTGTATCAGTGTTTTGTTACTTGTGGTGTTTTATGTTTTTGTGTGGGCCCCAGGAAGAATAGCTGCTGCTTCGGCAAAAGCTATTGGGATTCCGAAAGGATAAACCAAACTTGGGAACAGGAATGTAACTCTTGAGAAATAGACTTTTTGTTTGTGTGTGTGTGTGTGTGTGTGTGTGTGTGTGTGTGTGTGTGTGTGTGTGTGTGTGTGTGTGTGTGTGTGTGTGTGTGGTGTGGTGTGTGTGTGTGTGTGTGTGTGTGTGTGTGTTGTTGTGTGTGCTGTTGTCTGTGTTTGGTTTTACTATCCTTGTGGGGACCAGAAGTCTAGGATAGTAAAAAAGGAAAAATTTGGACCAGTGGGGACATTTTGCCGGCCCCCACAAGGAAAATKGCTATTTTAGGCTTAGGGGTTAGGTTTAGGGTTAGGGTTACATCTAGGGTTAGGGTTAGGAGTTAGGTTGAGTTTTAAGGTTAAGRTTAGCRTTAGGTTAAGGGTTAAGGTTTAGGGGTAGGGGTTATGGAAAATAGGATTTTGAATGGGAATCAAGGATAGTAAAACAAACGTGTGTGTGTGATACATTCTCATGAAAAAAATCAAAACAATTCAAGAATGCTTGATTAAAAGAGTATGAACAGCCTATACACACTGAACTGATTTCCTGGTTTACAACTCTATATGCGAAGTTTGTGGTTGATTTTTTTGGCTATTTGATTTAGTGACACATATCACCATTCATAAAATCACCTACCTTCCTGTGTTTGAGACGACGTGTGCTGTAGATATGATATAAACATAACACCCAGAACGGACACCTGCCAACAGTTCATGCTTAGGTCCAAACCAGTCCAATAATAACCATGTCCAGGTCGAGCAGGTCGGTTTAATCCCCAAGATGTCCTCGATTTGTTAATGAGACGTTTGTTTTTAAAAGCAATAAAAATCAGCAAATTATGGCTTCAAGATAGATTTTCAGAAGACTCAAGTCCACTTTCAGTTGATGCTAGTCCAAGTTTCAGTATCACGGTGACTTCAGCTTTCACTGGAATACGTAGCCTAAAGTTAATTTACAATGTTGCAATATCTTGAAACAACAACAAAAAACATAAACGATTTWGAWTTTTTTTGTTGTTGATACAATTCTGATATGGTGCGTCAATTTCGGAGTTTGGCAAACGTGAACTAGTTTTTTTTACGCTCAGCTCTCACTCCCTAGCAGTGATCCACACCAGACAGCTCACTTGATTGGCCAGATCAGTTTGTTTTACCGATCGGAGGTCGTTCCTTCTGAGCGCTGAGAAAATCCATTTCATGTGGCTACTGTAAAACATTWCCAGAATATTTGCAACGAATAAAAGGTCAAGGATTCATCTGATATACAATTATATGAAAACAACCATATCTAGACAAATGTGTAAGTCAAATCACAGTAAATACGCTTATTGTAGTAATGTAATAAACCAGTTGATGGATCCGGTTTTCAATCTGGTTATTGCTTGGGTGAATCCTGTAGTTAAAATTATTAGGCCTACACAGACATTCAGTTACTCAAATTTGTGAGAATAATAACAAGTGTAGGCTAATAACAACATACTTGCTTATCCATGAAAACACATCTTAATAAAAGCTTAGTAGGCTTCCGAAACTATATAAGAACTGTATTTAGCATAATCCTAAATGTGGGTATTTTTGTTCCATGTAGAGTATTTGGGATGGGACCAGTGTTACTTTCATTCAGTGTCAGGGTTAGGGTCTGAGAGGCTGTGCTGTCTCTATGCAGTGAAGGGCAGTATTGTTCTCCAGCCCTGTCAACTGGTTAATCAGTGCTGCTTTGATACGTATGGAGTAGCCTGTCACAATGGCATCATTGTCAAATGGTCAAGTGACATCTGATCCCAAACCCAGAACATAGAATCTATGCTACAGAAGGGAACACAGAACACACAACACAGAACACATAACAGGGCCAACATTCCATGGCATGTGACACTCTGAAAAGAGAGCAGCTAACTTCACAGGAAATAAATAGCTGGTTGTGATGAATATGTAACACAGTGTTGTTATTTCCGTTTCCATAATGAGGGACTATAGATGAGCTGATGTAAAGATATATTCACACGCTTAGACAAAGCATAGTAGGTTGAAAATGTGTAGGAGCAGTGGCATTTGACTGATGTACATGAGTCTTATGATACTCATATTACATATACACTACTGTTCAAAAGTTTGGGGTCCGTTAGAAATGTCCTTGTTTTCCATGAAAACATACATGAAATTAGTTGCAAAATGAATAGGAAATATAGTCAAGACGTTGACAAGGTTATAAATAATGATTTTTAATTTGAAATAATAATTGTGTCCTTCAAACTTTGCTTTCGTCAAAGAATCCTCCACTTGCAGCAATTACAGCCTTGCAGACCTTTGGCATTCTAGTTGTCAATTTGTTGAGGTAATCTGCAAGAGGACAAGTACATTAGAGTGTCTAGTTTGAGAAACAGACGCCTCACAAGTCCTCAACTGGCAGCTTCATTAAAAGTACCCGCTAAACACCAGTCTCAAAGTCAACARTGAAGAGGCGACTCCGGGATGCTGGATTTCTAGGCAGAGTTGCAAAGAAAAAGCCATAACTCAGACCGGCCAATAAAAAGAAAAGATTAAGATTGGCAAAAGAACACAGAGGAAGATTGGGAAAAAGTGTTAAGGACAGACAAATCTAAGTTTGAGGTGTTCGGAACACAAAGAAGAACATTCGCGAGACACAGAAAAAATGAAAAGCTGGAGGAGTGCTTGACGCCATCTGTCMWGCATGRTGGAGGCAATGTGATGGTCAGGGGGTGCTTTGGTGGTGGTAAAGTGGGAGATTTGTACAGGGTAAAATGGATCTTGAAGAAGGAAGGCTTTCCCTACATTTTGCAACGCCATGCCATACCCTGTGAACGTCACTTAATTGGAGCCAATTTCCTCCTACAACAGGACAATGACCCAAAGCACAGCTCCAAACTGTGCAAAAACTATTTAGGGAAGAAGCAGTCAGTTGGTTTTCTGTCTATAATGGAGTGGCCAGCACAGTCACCGGATCTCAACCCTATTGAGCTGTTGAGGAAGCAGCTTGACCTGCACCGGGGCCTTGCACTCTTCTTTCTATTCTGGTTAGAGCCAGTTTGCGCTGTTCTGTGAAGGGAGTAGTACACAGCGTTGTACGAGATCATCAGTTTCTTGGCAATTTCTCTCATGGAATAGCCTTTACTTCTCAGRACAAGAATAGACTGACGAGTTTCAGGAGAAAGTGCTTTGTTTCTGGCTATTTTGAGCCTGTAATCGAACCCACAAATGCTGATATTCCAGATTCTCAACTAGTCTAAGGCCATCTATGTAGATATTCCATAACAGAATCTGCCGTTTCCAGCTACAATAGTCATTTACAACATTTACACTGTATTTCTGATCAATTTGATGTTATTTTAATGGACAAAAAATGTGACCCCAAACTTCTGAACGGTGGTGTATATAGACACTTATACAGTATTTATAGATTTGTTTAAAAAAACGTGTAAACATAGTATCTTATTCTTATTCAAACAAATATGTTTACTTTAAAGTAATTTGACAATTTGAATAGTGGATCCACCTAGTGGCTGCAGGATGTGACCATTTCCCATTTCTCTCAGGGCCTGATTCTGACATAGGAAATTACACCTTTCCTAGGCACTTCTCAGTAGTTGGTATTCAGACTTACCTTATGAAGGTGCATAATGGGCTTTGCAGGTGTGGTTCCCTTGTGCGCTCTGAATAAATGTAATTCAACTGCTGAAACCCTCTCACTTGCTGGCCAACAGATTGTCTTGTGGAGTTTTCATTCAATAGAGTTTTCAGCAGTGGAGGCTCCTCACAGGAGGAAGGGGAGGACCATCCTCCTCAGTGAATTTCATCAAATTAAAAATAGTGAAACATTTTAAAAGTGATCATTTTTAGATAACACAATACTAAATATATATTCACGTCGAGAAATAATTTTRTAAAACGTWCCGTTTTGCAATGAAGGTCTAGAGTAGCCTCAACAGCAATCTCTRGGGTAGCACCATGGTGTAGGCGAAGGACAGATAGTTTCCGTCCTCCTTTGTGTACACTGACTTCAATACAAAACCTAGGAGGCTTATGGTTCTCACCCCCTTCCATAGACTTACACAGTGGTCATGACATATTCCGGAGGACGTCCTCCAACCTATCAGAGCTCCTGCAGCATGAATCGGCATGTTGTTCACACAATCAAAGGATCACAGAATAAATCTTGTACTGAAAGCATAAGCTACAGCTAGCTAGCACTGCAGTGCATAAATGTGGTGAGTAGTTGACTCAAAGAGAGAAAAAAACAATTGTTTAACAGTTTTGAACAAATTAATTTCTTTAAAAATGAAGGAGAAGTAACAGAGAGGGAGAGAGAGATAGTAATATTTCCTTGTATTTTTTTTCCACTTTCGACGGGCCCACCGTCAAACTGCTAAACTGCTTGCTGTACACTGTACTGCATGATTGTAGYGAGTTTACCAGCGTGTTAGTTCTAGCAGCTATGTTGACTATGATGTTAGCTAATATGGTGACAATGATGTAGGCTGTGTGTAGCGGTTAGTGGTTAAGTTATGAAGGTTTGGCTTGGAAAGGTTTTTCCGCCTGGTCACAGATAGCTGTTGTATTGTGAACTGAAGTCCACAATGGTTGGTCCACACGATGAATGGGTGTTCCGCCACCTCCAGCCAGTGCCTCCATTGCTCCAATGCCAGCTTCACCGCGAGAAGCTCATGATTCCCCACATCGTAATTCCTTTCCATGGCATTGAKGCAGTGGGAGAAGAATGTGCAAGGATGTAGGTCCAGGGTAGAACACTGGGACAGGACTGCCCCCACTCCGACATCAGAAGCATCGGCCTCCACCACAAACTGACAGGAAGGGTCCGGATAAACCAAGATGGGAGCTGTGGTGAAGTGATGTTTGAGGTCCCAGAATGCCCGGTCAGCAGCTGGAGACCACGTGAACGGAACCTTGGGCGAGGTGAGTGCGGATAGGGGGGAAGCCAGGGTGCTGTAACCCTGGGTAAAGTGGCGATAGAAGTTGGCAAACCCCAGGAAGCATTGCAGCTGCACCCTGGAAGTAGGCTGGGGCCAATCCACCACTGCTCTCACTTTCCCGGGATCCATTTGCACACTCCCTGCGGCGATGATGAAACCCAGAAAAGGGATGATGAAACAATGGAACTCGCACTTCTCTGCTTTTACAAACAGCTGGTTCTCTAGGAGGCGTTGGAGAACCTGTCGGACGTGGGGCACATGTTCTTGGGTGGAACGGGAGAAAATTAGGATGTCATCTAGGTAGACAAAGATGAACCGGTTCAACATGTCGCGGAGAACAGATAYKCGTAGTRACCGCTGGCCGTGTTGAAGGCGTTCTTCCACTCGTCCCCTTCCCGTATCCGCACCAGGTGGTAGGCGATCCATAGATCCAGCTTGGAAAACACGGTGGGCCCCTGAAGCGGCTCGAAGGCCGTACAGATGAGTGGTAGCGGGTAGCAGTTCTTCACCGTTATGTCGTGGAGACCCCGGTAGTCAATGCATGGGTCTTGTTCTTCTTCTTCACAAAGAAGAACCCTGCGCCGGCGGGAGAAGAAGAAAGACGGATGAATCCTGCAGCAAGGGAGTCCCCAATGTAGGTCTCCATCGCCTTGGTCTCTGATCTTGACAGAGAGTACAGTCGTCCCCAGGGAAGAGTCGTGCTAGGGAGAAGGTCAATCCCGCAGTCATAAGGTCGGTGCGGAGGGAGCGAAGTGGCCCGGACCTTGCTGAACAGCTCCCAGRGGTCCTGGTAATCCGCGGAAATGGTGGAGAGCTCCGGGGCACCTTCCGAGGCCCCAGGAAGACATCCCGGGGYGGGTTATGCTGACTTCAGGCAATGGGCGTTGCAGAACGGGCTACAGCTCATGATGGCACCAGTAGACCAGTTAATGAGGGGATTGTATCGCTGGAGCCAGGAGAATCTCAGTACCACAGGAATCAGAGGGGACTTGATGAGCAGGTACTAGATAGCCTCGCTGTGGTTCCCTGACACACGTAGGTTGATGGGAATGGTGTTGTGGGTGACTCGGCCTATAGAGTGCCCGTCCAGGACTCTAATGTCCATGGGAATGGAGAGGGGCTGAGTGGGGATGTTCAGCTCGGACGCCAGGGTAGCGTCCAAAAAGCTCTCGTTGGCCCCAGAGTCAATGAGAACCAGGAGAGATTTGGACTGGTCTCCCCACAGCAGAATGGCATGAAAAAAGGTGCGGTCAAGGGAAGCAGGAACGTTCTCCATATGGCCCACCAGAGTGCTCGCTCCTACCGGTGAGCCTGTTTTCTTTAAAGGACAAGAGGACACAACGACCAAGAGTCCCGCAATACAGGCAACTCTTCGTGTCGATTCTGTATTGCCGTTCCGCTGGCGACAGCCCAGCTCTGCTTAGTGGCATAAGCTCAGGAAGCGGCGACTCGGCCATCTTCGGCAGCCCTCAGGGCAGGTCGGGAAGCCTCGGGTACTCTCGGCAACGAGACCGTCAGGAGCTTCCGGGATGACTCGAAGGCAAGGTGGGATCCCTGGGCGTGCGAGCGAAATCCAATTTCCTCTCCCTCTGTCGTTCCTGTAATTGCCCATCGATACGGATGGTCAAAGCGATGAGGGCATCGAGCTCCGTAGGTAACTCAAGCTCATCCTTGATCTCCTCYGAGACACCGTGCAGGAACATATCAAACAGTGCCTCTTGATTCCAAACACTCTCCCCTGCCAATGTGCGGAAATCCATCCAGTCCTGCCGATGCTGGATTAGCTTCCAGGSGGCCTCTCGCCCAGAGAACGGGACATCAAAAATCTTCCTCATTTCTCCCACCCCTCCAGACTAGCGCATATGGCCGGCTGTTGTTCCCACATGGCAGTAACCCAGGTGAGAGCCCATCAGCGTGATGAGGTAGGCTATCTTGGAGCGATCTGAGGGGAAGGAAGAGGGCTGAATCCCGAAGACAAGGGCACAATGAGCTAGAAATGCCCGACAGGTGCTCGGCTCTCCATTGAAGCGTTCTGGAGGAGGTAAGCGGGGCTCCTGAGAAGGTGGAGTGAGCAATGAGACGGYGCTGCTAGCAGCTGAGTCGCTGAGGAGCTGTGGGGTTACCACCGTGGTAGGCGGCCTCCCAGACAACACGTGGAATTCCTCCAGCAAACTGTCCAATGCCTGGTCATGGCGTTCAGCCAACATTTGGACCCCCTCCACAAGGCCACGAAGCAATTCCTCATGTATACCTGTCACGTTCTGACCTTAGTTCCTTTGTTTTGTCTTTTGTTTTAGTATGGTCAGGGCGTGAGCTGGGTGGGTTGTCTATGTTAGTTTTTCTATGATTTTCTATTTCTGTGTTTGGCCTGATATGGTTCTCAATCAGAGGCAGCTGTCAATCGTTGTCCCTGATTGGGAACCATATTTAGGTAGCCTGTTTTCTGTTGGGTTTTGTGGGTGGTTATTTTCAGTCTTTGTGTGTCTGCACCAGACAGAACTGTTTTCGGTTGTTTCYTTGTTGTTTTGTTATTAAGTGTTCAGTTTTGATTTATTATTAAATATCATGAACACTTACCACGCTGCACCTTGGTCCTCACCTTCTTCCACCGACGACAGCCGTTACAATACCGATGGTGGCTCCCTGGGTGGACATGGCGTTGCTCAGCTGGCCCGGGTCTGCTGGGTCAGTCATGGCCAGTTCTTACTATCAGGAATAGTAAGAGGCAGGCAATAGACAGGKCAAGGCAGACAGAGGTCAACAATCCAGAAGTGGGGCAAAGGTACAGGTCGGCAGGCAGGTTCAGGGTCAGTGCAGGCAGAGTGGTCAGGTAGGCGGGCTCAGAGTCAGGACAGGCAATGGTCAAAACCAGGAGGGCGAGAAAAAGAGAGACTGGGAAAAGCAGGAGCTGATRAGAAAAACGCTGGTTGACTTGACAAACAAGACGAACTGGTAACGGACAAACAGAGAACACAAGTATAAATACAYAGGGGATAATGGGTAAGATGAGCGACAACTGGAGGGGGGTGGAAACAATCACAAGGACAGATGAAACAGATCAGGGTGTGACAGTGTCCGTAAAATGTTTATCCTGTAGTATGTACAGCGGCTTGCAAAAGTATTTACCCCCCTTTGCGTTTTTCCTATTTTGTTGCCTTACAACCTGGAATTAAAGTGGATTTTTGGGGGGTTTGTATCATTTGATTTACACAACATGCTTACCACTTTGAAGATGCAAAATATTTTTGGGGGTGAAACACAAGAAATAAGACAAAAAAACTGAAAACTTGAGCGTGCATCACTATTCACYCCCCAAAGTCAATACTTTGTAAAGCCACCTTTTGCAGCAATTATAACTACATGTCTCTTGGGCTATGTCTCTATAAGCTTGGCACATCTAGCCACTGGGACTTTTATGGATTTAATGGTGCTCCGTGGGATGTTCAAAGTTTCAAATATTTTTTTATAACCCAACCCTGATCTGTACTTCTCCACAACTTTGTCCGTGACCTGTTTGGAGAGCTCCTTGGTCTTCATGGTGCCGCTTGCGGACTCTGGGGCCTTTCAGAACAAGTGTATATATACTGAGATCATGTGACAGATCTTGTGACACGTAGATTGCACACAGGTGGACTTTATTTAACTAATTATGTGACTTCTGAAGGTAATTGGTTGCACCAGATCTTATTTAGGGGCATCATAGCAAAGGGGGTGAATACATATGCACGCACCACTTTTTTGAATATTTTGAAACAAGGAATTTCTTTCATTTCACTTCACCAATTTGTGTATGTCCATTACATGAAATCCAAGTAAAAATCAATTTAAATTACAGATTGTAATGCAACAAAATAGGAAAAATGCCAAGGGGGATGAATACTTTTGCAAGTTACTGTACAGTGCATTCGGAAAATAATATTTAGACCCCTTGACTTTTTCCAAATTTTGTTACGTTACAGCCTTATTCTAAAATGGATAAAATKTATTATTTTACCTCATCAATCTACACAAAATAGCCCATAATGACAAAGCAAAAACAGGTTTTTAGAAATGTTGGCAAATGTATTAAAAATTAAAAACAGAAATACCTTATTTACATAAGTATTCAGACCGTTTGCTATGAGCTCAGGTGCTTCCTGTTTCCATTGATCATTCTTGAGATGTTTCTACAACTTGATTGGAGTTCACCTGTGGTGTCAAGGTGTGTATGAAGGCAAAGTCAGGTGCAGGAGAGCAGAGTAATATTACATAAAGCACACTTTATTATAGTTCCAAACCAGGAGCACAACAAAACAAACACGCTCAAAAAAACGGAACAATAAAGTAAAAGCGCTTAACGAACATCACTTGACATGAAGACAATTTCACACAAAACATGATGGGAAACAGAGGGTTAAATACAAGTAGATTGATTGGGGAAATGAAAACCAGGTGTGTATGAAAACAAGACAAGACAAATGGATGTATGAAAAATGSAGCGGCGATGGCTAGAAAGCCGGTGACGTCGATCTCCGAACGCCGCCCGATCAAGGAGAGGAGCCGACTTCGGCGGAAGTCGTGACATGTGGTGAATTCAATTGATTGGACATGATTTGGAAAGGCACACACCTGTCTATATCAGGTCCCACAGTTGACAGTGCATGTCAGAACAAAAACCAAGTCATKAGGTCGAAGGAATTGTCCGTAGCGCTCCGAGATAGGATTGTGTCGAGGCACAGATCTGGGGAAGGGTACCAAAAATATGCCTGCAGTATTGAAGGTCGCCAAAAACACAGTGGCCTACATCATTCTTAAATGGAAGAAGTTTGGAACCACCAAGACTCTTCCTAGAACTGTCCGCCCGGACAAATTGAGCAATCGGGGGAGAAGGGCCTTGGTCAGGGAGGTGACCAAAAACCCGATGGTTAGTCTGACAGAGCTCCAGAGTTCTTCTGTGGAGATGGGAGAACCTTCCAGAACGGCAACCATCTCTATTTATTTTTTATTTTTATCCCTTTATCTCCCAAATTGGTAGTTACAGTCTTGTCCCATTGCTGCAACTCCCGTACGGACTTGGGAGAGGCGAAAGTCAAGAGCCATGCGTACTCTGAAACACGACCCCGCCAAGCCGCACTGCTTCTTGACACACTGCTCACTTAACCAGGACGCCAGCCACACCAATGTGTGAARAAAAAAAAAAAWGTCAAGTGGTCTGAATACTTTACAAATGCACTGTATAAGCTGGAAGTAGAAGCCTAATTGTTGTTCTCCATTAGTTTTAGCTCAATTAGGGGAGGGGTGGTAGGGTTAGAGAAAAATAATAAAGGAAAATATTTTTTTATTAAAAAAAGATTATAATACAATTAAAATTAAAATCGTCCTCCCTCTAAAACATCACCAACCAAATCAAATGTATTGGTCACATACACCTGGTTAGCAGATGTTAATGCAAGTGTAGCGAAATGCTTGTCGCCACTGGTTTTCAGTACATTTATCTTAAGCCATCCCTTTAAATACGGTGTTCCTTTTAGTTCGAATTTTGTTCGATGGACTTAATAGAATATATCGAGACAGCGGTTCAGAATATTAGGAATCAATGAAAGAAAGCCATCTAAATATATGCATATCCGTCTCCGTTTCAGCACCAATTGGTAGATTTAAAAATACTCCGATTTTATAGATTATTTAGGGTTAAGAAAGTATTTATGAATCATAAAAACAGGTTTGGAGAGCCTTTACTCACGAAAGAAAGAAAACGGTGGTTTGATTCATTCTGAAAATGTCCCCATTCTTTAACCCATGGTAATGTTGGAAGATTAGTGTACAGTATATAGAATTATAATAGGGAGAATAGTGTACAATAGTAGGCTAAACCCTATTGCCTGCACTAACTGTGTGTTGACACAGCCAAGTATTGTGCCATGCATCGGGTTCAAACTGCCATGGCCTTTATTTATTTTATTTAACCTTTATTTAACTAGGCAAGTCAGTTAAGAACAAATTATTATTTACAAGGACGGCCTACCCCGGCGACGCTGGGCCAATTTGTGCGCTACCCTACGGGACTTCCAATCACTGCTGGTTGTGAGATACAGCCTGGAATAAAACCAAGGTCTGTAGTGACGCCTCTAGCACTGAGATGCAGTGCATTGAGACCGCTGCGCCACTCGGGAAACCCACTCCATAAACATTTGAATTAGCCTGTCTTTTTTTATATTATCAACTGCATAATGGCACAGCATTTCATAAACTTTACTGTGGGAAAGTTGATATGTTGATATGCTTCAGTTTGCTGCCATGTGACTGGTTACACATTTGTCTCCAGCGATTATAAGGTCAAATATATTTAAAACAAGTGTAATTTATAATTCCCTTATTCAAGTCGATTACTCATTAACCTAGTTCTTATCAATAGCTCTTATCAAGTTGTAAATGACTGTGCATGGAGAATGGTGTTATATCTATTGGGGAAAATGAATACATACTTTTCCCACTTGGAACCGGTAGGTTCGCTAGACCTCATTCATGGTTTCCTCGTGCGTAAAGGTGGTGAAATTGTTAGGAAATTAAGTCAAGGTCAGAATAGGGCGTATCTGTAGACACACCTCTGCCACACCTTCACTTATTCCATCTCCGCCCCAAACGAGTAGCGGGTGAAAAGCAAAGGGAATTACGTTTCATTTACGGTGCTCAACTCGGGTTGTAATCGGGTCCTTAGGCAGTACCTAATTTATGTGCATACATCCCCTAGCTGTTTTGTGATTCCATGTCATACTCTTTATATGCCGCAGGGGGAGACAGAGGCCAGGGCTCTGAGTTGTCTGCCACAGAAGTTCATTAGCTGAACACTGAGCAAATGTTGCACGTTTAGCGTGTAATAGGCCTTCACATTTAGCCTTTAATGTAAAAACATACACAAAATCCATCCCCATCTCTAACTATTATAATGGTGTTGCATAAGAACACAATATTCAATTACTATTACTTTCTAGTTTTTCTGACCTTTCAACTCCTAGTGTCAACTCTTAAATCAGAAGCAGATAAAATCAAGGGAAAGAACAGCCTCCCTATACAGTGAATACAGTGTTTAGGTGTCTACATGTGTCAGCCAGTCCTGAATCTGTGATCTGATGTTCCATCAACAGTCTACAGACTATTGTTATAGACAGACTACTGTGAGTGGGATGGCTCCATGACAGAGTACGATGATGGCTCCATGATTGACCCAGTTCTGGTGGATTTGGCTGCTGTCGCCAGACCTCCTCAGATTCTTCACCAGAGTATCATCATCATCCCTAGTGGCCCTAGCCTGTCTGACTGTCTGTCCGGGGCCAGGCCGTGTGTGGGGGCAGGTTGATATTCCAGTCCCCAGTCCTCTGCATGGCCTTTGCATCCCGCCTGGTAGCCAGTCCCTTCAACAGATTGATGAATTGATTGTGGGGCTGCTGCCAGTGTGTCTGTGCCCTGGGCGAGGGGTGTCCCGGTTACGGAAGAGAATCCCAGATATGGCACCCACCCTGGAGCCGCTATTGTGGCAGGCCTGCAGGGGGCCCCGGGGGCCCAGGGAGCAGCTCTATCTGACCCACATACTGCTGTCACACCCCTGGAGACACAGGGCTGGGGATGGAGGGGCAGATTGGGCCTGGGGCTAGGGTGGGGACCAGTGCTAGAGCTGGGGTGGAGTGGGATGGAAGCTTGGAGGCTGAGAGACAGGGCTGGGGATGGAGGGGCAGATTGGGCTGGGGCTAGGGTGGGGACCAGTGCTAGAGCTGGGGTGGAGTGGGATGGAAGCTGTAGGGCTGGAGACACAGGGCTGGGGATGGAGGGCAGATTGGGCCTGGGGCTAGGGTGGGACCAGTGCTAGAGCTGGGGTGGAGTGGGATGGAAGCTGAGGGCTGGAACACAGGGCTGTTGCGGGGATAGCGGAAGGGTGGGGATGGTGCCAATAATGGACCTCTGAATCGCTGAACTAAATTGCGGCCAAGCTGTGAAAATATTTCACACACATCCCAAAACTCAAGAAGAGTCCTAACAATCTGAAGACATGGAATCTAATGAAAGAATGTAGGTATTTTTATTGACTTACCAGTGCAGTTAACAGGTATCACTGGACACATCCTCTCATACACATGTACTACTTAAGGACACATCCTCATCAATACACATGTACTCTTAAGGACACATCCTCATCAATACATAATGTACTAGCTTAACTAGGATTTTAATCGTCAAACTTTTTTTGTCTGGTAACATCAATAAATAAACCCTGTTTCAATTATTTGAATACACATTATTAACTGGAATGTTGAGTAATTACATTGTTACAGTAATATAACATGACTTTTTTTAAATATCTTGCACAGACACAACTGAGTTAAAGGAGGGAAAAATCAAGACATGAATTGATACATTTTGCCACAACTGTGGCCACTTGATGTTAAACTTTACACACAAAACCATCATCAGAATAAAGGGTTTTCAACACTATCGATAATAAGGCCACAAAAACCAACTGCTGCACCAAACTAAACTCAATGTGGGAAATGTAATACACAAGCTGTAATGTTAAAGCTGGAATCCTTTGAGTCCCCATTTGGGATTATTACAACAACACAAGAAGTTACTGCAAAAATAATGAACACTGTCGTCGTCCCCCCCCCCCCAGCATTGCACACACGATAAACCAGAAGAAAATGTACTGCACATTTTTTTTTTTTACCAAGCTGTTCACCTCTGTTTGGGTTCTCCTCACCTACATTTAGTCAACAAAACCAAAACAATAACAAAGGCGCTGGGGGGGGCGAACAGTGGCGCTGTATCCCCTAATGCGGATTCCATCTTTATATCAATATACATCAGTCCATACACAAATCCTGATAACTACAATTGAACATATCAACCACGATGAATCCTTCAGGTATATTTCAGGTATATTTTTTCAGGTATATGTTTGTACTTGTTAAGTAAAATGTGTAATATACAGTTGACATAGAAAAAGCATGCTCTTGCATATTGGATGTGTTTTACACAAACCTATGTCACTGTCCATTAATATCTACCATTACTGCATTGCTCCAACCAGCAGTAGCAATTTTAGTGTAAAAGGAGAATACTGTCAGAAGACTGGCTAAATAGATAACATTAGACAGATACAATTCCAAACTTCATTTCCGAGAGATCTTTTACTGTATGGCCATGCATCATACTGTGTTCCAAAACCAACTAACATTGCTAGTATCCATTCTGATGTATAAGTGAAATTACATAAATTAATAAATAAATAATGTATTAATTAATTAATAAATAAATAGTGTTTCTAAAAACGGGATGCTTATTAATATGTGGTTAATAATTATGTATGAAATGTCATGTATTGACATTGATGGCACATGTCTGAAAGGTGATAACTGTTTTTAATAATTGACATCAGGTTGAAAATGTCCTCAAGGAATGGTACAGTTTAAGCCTCCTTCCTACAGTACATACCAATCACATTTCACTTCCACCATGTCAGGATTTTTCACTTAATGGATCAACTACAACCAACTACCACTTCCTGTTTCAAGAGCTGACACTAAGGTTTCTCTTCACTCTCCTCTGATTGGTCCACTCACTTCTTGTTCTTCAGCTGATTGGCCAGCCAGTCGAGGCCCTCGTATAGACCGTCTCCACTGGTGGCGCAGGTGGCCTGGATGTACCAGTTGCGGTGACGGAGGGAGTGGAGCCCCAGCTTGTCTGTGATCTCTGCTGCGTTCATGGCATTGGGCAGGTCCTACACAGGACGTGAGGTAAGGTCGGAGGGATAGGAGTGGAGAAAAGCACATGAGAGAGAGAGATTATAGGCGTAAGGAAATCCCGGGTAGACAGAATGATAGTTAGCGATGAAAAGCACATGAGGCAGCAGAGAAAAATAAGAATTGAGTGAGGCTATAGCAATTGTCCATACCTGTTTATTAGCGAAGATGAGAAGCACGGCGTCTCGTAGCTCGTCCTCAGCCAGCATCCTCATCAGCTCCTCCCGAGCCTCGTTCACCCGCTCACGGTCGTTACTATCCACCACAAAGATCAAACCTGGAACCACAACAAACTCTGTTACTGTGTCTGCCAGAAAGAGCAGTCCTGTAACCATGACAAACCTTGATAGATACCCTCAACCCGAACACTGTTCACCACAAAGATCAAACCTGGAACCACAACAGGACTCATTCGTCAGGAAGCACGACATGCTTGTCATTAAACTATACAAACCCACTGATGACACTGTTTTTTTCTGTCTCTAGGCATGCCCCTCTTTCAGAATGAACAGGCTCATCTTCCAACTGGAGCATGGTATAGAAAAACATAACAATCCTAACACAAAACGAGTCAAATTCTTTAAATGTGAAGGACACGTGCTTGATGCGGTATGCAAATGTCTATATCTAGAGTGTGTGAGTCAGCCCAATAGCTTCAGGTGTCAGGGGTGACATCATGGTGCCAGATGTATCATAGGCCTGTAGGGGCAGTCTTTGTCCCAGCAAGGCCCTATAGCCCTCAAATTCAAATCTGGACCTTGAAGACAGCTCCACAGACATGTTTATCATTCTTCCAATCAGGGACTAAAGTAGACCTGGGAGACCTGGTGTGTGCAAGAGAACATACCGTAAGCTCACTCCACAGCTAGTTTGACATATCGCCAATGGAGCCATCCAATTGGTACATTTTGTATAGCTCATACGGTTGGAACGTTGTCAATGAGGAAGGTCACGTGTGTTGAGAAGCAGAGGATCACAGGTTCGAGCCCGGTACGGGGCAGTCGGTCAGCGGAGGAAGCTCAGCTGTTGGCAGCACACTGACCCCCGTTACATTTGCAATTAATTATCAGGTAGAACAGAAAACCAGCAGTACTCCGGACCTCGTAGGGTAAGATTTGCATACCCCTTTCCCTATAGTGTCACCAACCAGGGTTCTGACACAGGGCTCCTGCATGTCACAAGACTGAGTTAGCACACTGAGCTAAAGCCTTACTCATCACATGAGCGTGGTTCATTGTACCGCCTCCATTACACAGTCACAGACCAGTTAAGAGCCAGAGCCCTCCTGCTCAGCTTACACAAGAGTGTTAGCCCGCTGAGCTAAAGCTTGTTAGCTCCCACTATACTTACCCTGTGTGTTCTGGAAGTAGTGTCTCCACAGAGGCCTGATCTTGTCCTGGCCACCCACGTCCCACACCGTGAAACTGATGTTCTTATACTCAACCGTCTCCACGTTAAACCCTGAGCAGGGGAAAAGGAAATGAGTGTTATGAATGTCTTTTGAACAGCCGTCRGTGTTATAAACCGCTCATAAAGAGCCGTCTGTGTGTTATAAATGCCTTATAAACAGTTGTAGGTGTGTGATGATTAAGGATGAGTCAAAATGTCAAAATGATGTGGCGTTTAATTTTGTTCTAATCCTTTATAGCCAATGTGCTTCGTGGTTAGACTGTGAGACTTTCCATACCGATAGTGGGGATGGTGGTGACTATCTCTCCCAGCTTCAGTTTGTATAGGATGGTGGTCTTCCCTGCAGCATCCAGCCCCACCATCAGGATCCTCATCTCCTTCTTCCCTAACAGGCTCTTCAGCAGGTTGCCAAAGATGTTCCCCATGGTGACTGGCTGGCTGGTTGAACGGCTGGCGGCTGGCTGGCTGGTCGGACCTCAACTCACTGCTACAGAGCTGATGGGCAGCTGGATGTCAGGGCCCAGAGTTTTCCTGACCTTGTAACTTAACCAAGAAAAACTGGTCCAGAGTAACATACCATTAACAGAGAATTATTCCTAGGGCCCAGAGTTTTCCTGACTACCTGACCTGACCAAGGAAAAAGTCTGGAGGCCCGGTCAAATCACAAGTTCAGGAACAACTCTGAGGCCCAGGAATAGGCAAATTCCCCCATAGCCTAAATGGCAAGCCAGCGGCTAAACAGGCAGTGCGCTAGTAGTTTCACAGAGTCAGAACCACAGAGACATGCAGGACACTCAGTAGCACTTCAACCACTACTCAGGCCATTAACACCTCGTAACAGCTCCAAACCACTTCAGAGGCAAACCAATAAAGTCTCCTTCACACCTCCACAGGCGGGCTGAGGAAGCTGACCTGACTCAAGGCCTGTAGGCTGGAAGACCACACACTGGTGAGAAGAGCTGCTGTGGTGTAGGCCTACTACCTACCGCAATCCTTTGTTGAGATGGGTTTATGTAGTTTATAGCAGTTCTAATCTATACATTGAAATATGTTCCGTAATCTACATAAATATGTATGTGCCACGGTAGCAGCAATATGCCCTCTGTACCTGCTATAACAGCCCTAAAGCAAGGATCATCAATTCGTTCTGACATGTGCATTATAACAACTGTCTTCTGTTCTGAGTAAAAAAATATTGAAATACCTTAAAAATACGTGGATGAATGTGTTCATGAAGTGATTTTTTTCAATCACTGCATCGCAGTGACCACATATGCTACTATGAAGCACATCCGTCGTTGTGCAAGAGCACTCGCAATGATGGTATAGCAACCTCAGTGCGCCTGTGTGTGTGGATTGGAACACCCTGTATCTTTGCAGCACATTTGGCACCACGACATGCCGGTTCAATTAAATAGTATTGGTAAATATAATGTGTTGACACGCTGTAAATATCACAAATACCATGGCAACTCTTATTTCCATCCATGGGCAAATTATGATTTTCACCTTATCTCCTCCAGTCACGACTACAAGCGATGCTTAGGTGGCCTGTACGAACGCCGTTAATTCACTAGAATCCCTACAAACACCTAGTCCTTTTATTTCTGTAATGGCATGACACGATGCCGCATTCTTGTATCTCTACAGTTTTACGTTATCCATCATTTTCTAATGTCCATCTCATCCGCACTTACCTCTTTTAGACGTACCAGCTGGATTCGGGCAGTGCAGTTTGTCTCTCGCGAGAAGTCGCAAAGAAAGACAGGTTGCTCCTTAAGTCTCGCGATGATGAGCTCACCAAGTACACCTCTCCATCACTTCATGGGCCGATCACGCGCCCCGTCACTGCCAATACGTCTGAGTGATACCATTTTCAGTTGGAGGCGCCTGGGAGTCCATTCTGTTTTGATTGGAAATTATCTATTTGTTTTTTTTATGGGGTGTTTGTAATTCATTGATTGCTCTTTATATAGCCTTCTGAGTTGAAACTTAAATAACATCAACCCTGGTTAGGGTTTGAGTTGACACAGTTTTTGTGTGGTTTGTTTGCATGTCCTGTGATAAATACCCTACATAGATTACAAGTAGCTCTGTTACTGTACAATAACGCAATTAATGCCTGTCAAAGTTCTTTGTGTGTTTAGAGATTCGAAACAAAATAGCCAACAGTTTTTTAAATATATATATTATAAAAGACTAGAGAGTAAAACATGTTGACTAGGGGCAAGCATAGCCTATATGAATTATTCAACCTAGAAACGCCTTAATAAATAAGTAAGTGGGGAACTGTTAAAACGATGCCAAAGCATACTTCTTGGCAGAGTTAGTGTGGCAGAGACAATGAGCTGAGAAGAAGCAGCATTTAGGCTACACTGAATCACTCTCATTTTGATTTTGTTAAATTGTGTTGAATCATCATGGATCAAACAATGCTAAAACACATTAGTCATGATTTTCTATTTATTACATGTATACCAGACCAAACACATCAAAAAGCAATGCCATAGCAAGCCTTAAATGACTTTGTCATAGACAAACCTTCTTTGAAGCGCGAACTGCTGTACGTGGGTTATATGGTTTGTACAGGCCTGCATGTGAGGCTGTATGTTCTCAGATTCAAATAAGAGTTCAAAGACCCAGTACTCAAACCATCATAGATAAGTCACCGGTCTGTCAAAATGATTGATTTGACATCCTAATCCTGAGCTTTGAGTAGACATACAGTAAAGGCCTACAATATACACTCATTGAGTGAGTTATTTCCATGTTGATAAACCAGTGTGTCTCTCTGTACAGTACGTCTGTCTGCTAGTGTCTCTATACATGTTAGGTGTGTTTGTTCAGCGGTTAAAGCAACAACAACAAAAAGAGTGAAGCAGATGTTAGCAGCTGCACACCAGACTACGGGGAGGAGTGGATGTAGGGGGAGTGTGCAGTAGCCCGTGTTTGTGTGTGTTGGGAGCGCAGAGGGGGTTATAGGGGGGTTACTGTACAACNCCTCTTTAAGGAATACCTAGGATAGGATAAAGTAATCCCTCTAACCCCCCCCCCCCTTAAAAGAGTTAGATGCACTATTGTAAAGTGGTTGTTCCACTGGATATCATAAGGTGAATGCACCAATTTGTAAGTCGCTCTGGATAAGAGCGTCTGCTAAATGACTTAAATGTAAATGTAATGTTGTGTGCCAGAGACAATGAGCTCAGAAGAGAAAGCATTTACTCTACACTGAATCACTCTCACAAGAGGGGGGCCATTTTGATTTTGTTTAATTTTGCTGAATCAACATGGATCAAACAAATACATAACTCGTGATTTTTCATGAAGATTTTTCATGAAGACCAGACCAAACAGACCAAACAGACCAAACATCAAATAGCAATACCATCGCAAGCCTTTGTCAAAAACTCTCTTTGAAGCATTTACCAGATGCTCTTATCCAAAGAGACTTACAGGAGTAATTAGGGTTAAGTGCCTAGACGGCTCTGGGATTCAAACCAGCAACCTTTAATTTACTAGCCCAACACCCTTAATCACTAGGCTACCTGCCACCCATAAGTTCAACTGCTTTATGTGGGTTTTAGGGTTTTATACAGGCATCTACTAAACTTCTTTCACTGTATTTTCTATGTTTTAAATATGGGTTAAAAAACCTATAGTCTTTCAAAATTCAAAACACAAAGTCTTTCAAAATTAAAAACCCAAAGTCTTTCAAAATTCTTGATTTGATGTCCTAGGCCTACTCAGTGTCTGTAAATATACAGTAAAGGCCCTTTAATATAGGCAAAACGAGTGAGTTCTTTACGTGCTGATTTACCAGTAGTGTGCTTCTCTCTACAGTACGTCTGTCTGCCGGGGGCTCTGGGCATGATAGATGTGTTTATCAATTCAGCGGTTGAGGCGGAAGGAAAAAGAGTGAAGCAGATGTTTGCAGCTGCACACCAGACTACAGGGTGGAGTGGAAGCAGGGTGGAGTGGATGCAGGGGGAGTGTGCCGTAGCCTGTGTTTGTGAGTGTTGGGAGCACGGAGGAGGTTATAGAGGGGCTACAGTACAGCGCAGTGGGTAGGGGCCGACCAGGGGTGGTGGGGGACGGGGGTTGGAGTTATAATTTAAAGGAGCCTATTCCTCTGAAGTGTTTGCCAGAGTGCACCCCAGCAAACACAATCACAAGTCAGGTTGGTTGTGCTTGCAGAACTAATGAGGGCTTGCATGTTGAGGGCAGAGGAGCAGAGAGCTTTGATGTTCTGGGTAGCAGGCTCCTTGTGTTCTCTCCCTCTGCCTGACTCTCTCACTGCATGTCCCACATCAAAAACGAAAGGGGAGTCAGTAGAGAAGCAGATGTTTTGAGCCATGTATTTATACAGAATATGCTTTATAAATCCTCTCTCTCGCTCTCTCCCTCTCTTGCAGAGTTTGCCTTCATGTTTGTATGTATGCATCTATCTAGGCTTTCTTTCAATCTAGCTAAACATATTGAATCATCTTCTGTTAAACATACAGTGTAATCATCCTGTCAGTCAATGTTGAGGACTTTTATCTTTCCTAACTTCCCCGCTTCGCTCTCCCTTTAATTCAGCTGGGTCTGGTTGTCATTACTATAGGGGCAGGCAATGTGTTGCTGTGCATGTGTCAGTGTCTGCAGACTGCAGCCATGGTGGGAGACTGGGAACGAAAGGGGGCGGGAGTAGGCGAGCGCACCGGTGGAAAAAGTACCCAATTGTCATACTTGAGTAAAAGTTAAGATACCTTAATAGAAAATTACTCAAGTAACAGTGAAAGTCACCCAGTAAAATACTACTTGAGTGAAAGTCTAAAATTATTTGGTTTTAAATATACTTAAGTATCACAAGTTAATGTAATTGCTCAAATATACTTAAGTATCAAAAGTAAAAGTATAAATGATTTTAAAAAATCCTTATATTAAGGCACCATTTTCTTATTTTTTTAAATGTATGTATAGCCAGGGGCACACTCCAACACTCAGACATCATTTACAAATGAAGCAGGTGTGTTAGTGAGTCCGTCAGATCAGAGGCACTCTTGAAAAGTGCTATAAAATATAATGAGTACTTTTGGGTGTCAGGGAAAATGTATGGAGTAAAAAGTACATTATTTTCCTTAGGAATGTAGTGAAGTAAAAGTAAAAGTAAAAGTTGTCAAAAATATAAGTAGTAAAGTACATATAAATTACAGATAACCCAAAAAAACTACTTAAGTAGTACTTTTACTTCACACCATTGGGCAAGCGAGAGGGCGATAGAGGAGAGAGGGAAACAGAGAGAGGGCATAGAGAAGAGAGGGAGACAGGGAGACAGAGAGAGGGGGAGAGAAGGAGAGAGGGAGACAGGGAGACAGAGAGAGGAGAAAAGGAGAGAGGAGAAGAAGAAGGAGTGGGAGAGAGAGCGAGTGAGACAGAGACTGAGAGACTGACACAGACAGAGGGAGAAAAAGAGACGACAAAGCGATCCAGGGCTGTCCAACCTCTGTCTCACACATGGGGAGAAACGGTGACAGGAAATTCCCCTTCGCAACAGCAGCAGCAGCTCCAGGGTGAAATGATATAGGAATGAAGAAATGCAAACCAGAGATCAAGTTATCCCTTATCATTCCAATCCCATAGCAGTCCCTCTTAGTGTTCCCCTCTCTCCTATTCGCTCACTAAATACCAGGGTGAGCGCGCTTGATCCAGATATTGGGACAGTCGGTCACTTTTAGTCTACCAAAAGGGTGTTTCAATCAGTGGACTCATGTTCACACGAACAAAGTAATATTGACCATTGAAGGCCTAAGACAAGCTGGACCGCTCAAAGATCAAGCTGGATCCCATCAAGTTTGTATATCCCCCATATGTGTGGATCTAAGAATGTTCTTATCTTTAATCTTGCCAGGCTCTGGACGGTATGTGGGATGAGTGTGTAAATCACGCAAGAGCCCTGTCTCTCTGTTTGTCTGTCTCTGACTTAGACAGACAGGGACACCGTGTCTTCAGTAGCAGCACCACATTGTGCAGTGAGTCTCCCTTGGCTGTGAACCCTGGACAGATGATCCCAGGCTCACACACACACACACACAACACAGAGAGACTGGTATAATCGCCCCACTCTCTCCTCAATACTCTCTCCACTAGTAATAAAAGTAATTCGTTCAGGAAACAATATCCTGCTGCCATAAAAACCACCTCTCTCTGCATGAAGGAAGCGGCCATAAAATGAGTCTCACCACCTCTCTGCTGTGTGGAGTGTAGAGTAGACCTATAGACTTGTGCCCTATACCTCCAACCCCACACTTGTACACTCTTCCCCACACATTTACACTCTTCCCCACAGCATTGGAACGTTTCAGGCATGCCAACACCTAACCTCTCCATTGTGAGAGCAATGAGAGAACTCCGGCCGGCAAAAAAAAAGCATAGGCATATTTGTGACATAATAATTATATTGATTCACAAAACAACATCACAAAACAAAAAAAACAGCAATAATACAGTTTGTGGTAATGACTGTTACAATTCTAAGGCATTACCTAAATGACCTGCAGTTCAGTTTGGAGAGGGATTGACAGCACTCCATCAAATCAATGGTAAATTGCTTCAAATAAGATTCAAACACGGATTTTCTTCCCCAGTCGATCCACGAAAATCAATGGGCAGAACAAACTGTCCCCACTAGATTCCTAGTCACTCTAGTTCTGATTCCATTGGTAATGGAAACACGTTGAGGAACCATCATGCCTGGTTCTCTTTAGTTCTGTTTCGTTAGTTCATCCTGGTTCTTGTAATGGAGGACCGGCAATTAAAGAATTCAAACCCTGTAGTCTTGAGGCGTAGGTGCAAAATATCCAATGAGTATAATCGTCCTCTGGAGGTCCTTACCACACTCCATATCAGAACTCATGGCACGTCTGTTTTCCAGCGTCTCACTGTTGTGTTCAGGCTTTGTTGACTATAACAGCTTCAGCTCAACTTCACCATCCTGAGCAGAGCAACATTCAGTCATTGGGCCTCATATGTTCCTCTCATAAAATGGTCCCACACAGCATATGCCAAGCAAGGAAGGCAAAATAAGTTCACACACAAACATTAATATACATTTTTTCCATGTAAACAAAAAACGGTACACTGTGATACTAGCCTGGGCATTACTTAGTTGAAATAATAATGTGTTTCTGCTGTCTGAGGTGTTCTTTGTTCCCGAGTAGAGAGCAGGGGAGAACAGAACAGAACACCAGATGGGGTCCAGGACATTCAGATTTCCATGGCTGAAAGGGCTGCATCTAAACAGGCAGAGGAAAGACAGACAAATGACATGAGTCACCTCGTCTCCAACCTCTGACTTGGCATTTTGACAGGCAACAAAGGGAAAATAGATCCCAGATGACGGAAAAAGAAAAAGGAGAGAGAAGTGGGGGATAAACAGATTCTGTGGGAGACTTTAGCCGACGCAAATAGAAAAACAAACACCGAGTCTGAAATGAAAGGTTTGGTTGGGTGGATGTGTGTATATTGGACTGAGTTAAAGGGTGGATTTTCATTTTGCCATCCTGTGTCCTGGATATGTCCAGGAGAAACCTGGAGAAGGACTGTTAAGAAGGGCATGAAAGAGTGTGGCCTCGCCTGTGGGAACGCTAACCAAGTAACCTGCTGACTAGAAACAGTGGCTCTCTTGTGGATGCCCATGCGTCCCAATGCATGAAGAGGATTACCAGTAAGTAACTAAGTGTCAGGCCTTAGTAGATGAAGTGGATCGTCTACCCATGTACCAAATGAAAGGTTTGGTTGTGTGGGTTTGCGCGTAGTACACTGGAGAGTCAATGGGTGGATCCTAGTGCCACGCTGCGTCCTATTGGATGGGTCCTTACAGGAGCCTTGGCAGGTCATATACCTATCTACTTGCAGACGTTGACCCACTCTGTGACTCTGCACTCCTCACAGAGCACGTAGCAGCACCAGTGGAAGCGGCAGTGGCACCTCTCACTACGTGTCTGCTTCAGGATGTTGTGTCCCCTTCCGCAGCACAGCGACCCGCAGCTGTCCATGCTGTGGCTGGTCTTGTTGCAGATACGGCCCTGAGTACCCAGAGAGTCCAGGGACGGCTCCTGATCACAGAAGTCTGGCGACTTCTCAAAGTAGACCAGCTCACGTGACACACCGCTCCTCCGCCGACCCCCATTGTTTGGGCTCCCCGCGCCCCCAGACCCAGTACCCCCTTCGGCCCCRTTCCTGACCCCATTCGAGGCACCATTCCCGGCTGCGACCCGGGGGTTGAACACCCCGTTGTTCTTGTTCTGGGAGTTAATGAAGATGGCGGAGAGGAACTTGTCCCTGAGCAGAGACCCCAGCAGTCTGAACTCTGGGGACACATACCAGCAGGTCTTGAACTGGCAGCTGCCTGACGTGCCGTGGCATGTACACTTCCTCTTCATGTTGTCAGTCACTAGCTGTGCAGTGGGAAACAATCATGTCACTATCCATACAAGTCTAGAGTGGCTTTGATTACAATGTAGTAGGGTAACAATTATAAATGTATTTAAAAGGGTTCATACATGTAGCTTATAGATAGTTTATAAATCTGTTATAAATATTTAATTTATAATTTTTAAGCTAATTGGTTCAATTTAATATCCAATTCCAGGAACGTTAGAAAACTTGATGAATTTCATTGGGAAACCTTCAACAAATGAGAGCCCGACCCTTATCTGCAGTTATCATCTCGATACAAAATATACAAGACGCTGTCTGAGTCTCTGCTCACCTGTCGGCCAACCCTGTTGTTGTGGATCCTCATGCGGGCGTGGATATCCCGTGGGGAGCCCCGGGAGTCCAACCAATCCCTGGAGAATCTCTCCCCGAAGCGGGCGTCATGGCTACAGCCCCCCCACTCCCAGGTCTCCTGCAGGGGGCTGAGGTCCTCTGGTAGGGGCTTGAGGAGGGAGGAGGGGTGGGTAGAACCAGAACGCAGGCTGGCTGGCACATCTCTGATCTCCTGGGGGTGTGCCCCTCCTCCCCCACCCACTCCCATGCCCACTCTGGCTCCTCCCCTCTGGAGGGTCTGCAGCTGCAGCTGGGTGAGTTTGAGGCGAATCTTATCTTCGTCCAGGCGACGCTTGGCCTCGCAGCCGCAGCCCCGGAGCTTGCCTAGGCTGCAGGCGGAAGCCACGGAGTGGGCCACACCCGCTGCCAGCAGGGACAGAGAGAAGGCACTCTCCCTGAAGCCTGGGGGACAAGGACAGACAGACACATCATAGTCAAGATGTCGTCATACTGGGTGTAATCTAAATATCACAGGAAAACTTCATTAACCTGTCATTATTCTTATTCTATAAGCATAACAATACATTTGTCTACTATCCCTACCTGGAGCCTAAAGATTCTCCTGACCAGGGTTTGGGGTCTGGAGTTTTTCCTGATCAAATCACCAACAACTCCTGGCCCTATTCCCAACCCTTTTTCGCTGCACTTCTCTGTGTGTCTCTCACCTCTGTTGAGGATGGCACTCTGATGGGGCAGCTTGCTGTGGCTCTCCAGAGCAGAACAGTTCCACCGCTGGTCTCTGAGCTGGTGCTGGCACTCGTGGAGGGCCACCTGCATCATAGAATGAAATGCAACACTAGAATGGAAATTGGTATCCTGGTAGCATGACTAAAATTATGGCCATCTTGGTCATCTTTCATTTAGACCCTGATGAAATATGGTTAAATGTTGTTTTAAAAAAAGCTCTGAATTGTATACTATATCTCTATGACCTGGATGCCCTGCAGAGCAGAGGCCGTCACGTCGGGGCTTTGCACACACAGACGAATCTGACGCTTGCTCAGGCCCGCCAGCCGCAGACATACAGAGTTAGGGGTCAGAACCGGATCTCCTGCCACCTTCAGACCCAGGATGTCATTACACAGCACACTGAGGAGGGGATACATATGTTGAGGAGGGAGGGAGAGATACAGAGGAGTTGGCCAAGGGTTCATCAATCAAGTCCTAGAGCAATATCTATCTGTGAAGGAGGCCCTGAAGTGCCCGGTCTGACCCTTCATCTAAGAGTGAAAGCGTCATGTAATGAAATGAAGATTCAGAGAATAGTATTTGCTGAGACATATAACGCATAGGACTTAAGATAGAGCTTAAGTTCAGGGAAAAGTTGTAAGGACATAGAATGTTGATTACATCTCTAGGCTTACCATCGTATCTACGGTATTTACATACCTTTGCTATTTGTTTGAGCTGAACAAATTACAATAGGCCTAAAGAGCAGTCGTGCAAAATCTTCTGGAGTAGAAACATGGATGGCATTGTTGCTCCAGCAACCATCTGTGCCAGTTGACAGCTGGAGTAGCCTAATAATAATGTCCTTAATCATGCAGTCTTCCAACTGTTGGTTCTGATTAGCTTGTTTGTGTGTGTGTGTGTGTGTGTGTGTGTGTGTTTGTGTGTGTGTGTGTGTGTGTGTGTGTGTGTGTGTTGTGTGCGTGCGTGCGTGCTTGCTTGCACGTGCGTGTGCGTGTGCGCGCGCGCGTAATTACAGGTCAGAAACAAGAAAACATTTGAAATCGTGATGACAGAGGTAGTAGCAGCAGCAGCAATAGTCAGTTAGTGAGACAGAGCTGAACGGAAACATCAACGCATTGTAATATATGCACCAAGTTATTTCACTAAAATACAACACTTGGATAAGACTCATGGAGTAGCCAGACAGAATCTTCTTCCGATTGAAATTTTCGCTTTGATTGTTTGTTTTTCTCAGGAATGCTCATCGGACATCAGTAGCCTACTCTCTCTTCTTCTCATCACTCTCCGGCTACTTACGTGATTGCAGGTGACATAAGTGTCGCTGCCAAAATCAGGACTTGGTCCCAACGGAATTGATGTGATATATCCATGTTGGTAAGCGTCTTTCTTGACGTGACATTAAAACACTGGTGTGGCAATCGATAAAACAAAGAAAAGAAGATGAGTGGAGTAGATTATCGATGTGCCTCCAACAGAACGGGGAGTGAAAAAAGGGAGCAGAATAGTTTGGGGCGAACGTGAAGGGGAGGGGGAGAGAAAATAAGGGAGGGGAGATGCCGCTGCAGACGGTTGTTTTCAAAGTATTGACCTTATGAAAAAAAGAATCAACAGTTGACTAACAGTTCTGTGAATTTTACCGATAGTCAATCAGTGTTATAACACAGTATCCAAAGATATTACGCGCAGGTACCATTTTCCTTACCATCATCACCCTCGGCATCATCTCTTATATGAACACAGGTCGACTGTGAGAGGGATTTCTGATTGCACTGAACAGATCATGGAAAAGGCATTCACATTTAACGTCACTGATAGGGATGTTTCCGGTTTTGTTGGATACTATTGAAAGAAAACGAACATGCATTCAGGTGAAACCCAAGTGAAAAAACATTCTATATGTCCAGGATATAAATGACTATAGAGTGCTGGGGGGAGGGGGTTGGTTGGTTGCTGCTGCTGGTTCCAATGTAGGCCTACGACAGGGAGCTTGGGGCAGCAGCAGCAGGCAGGCGCACGGCTCCCTCTTGGCTCTCCAACAATACTTGGGTACACGGTCATCTGTTTCCCGTCTTCCTCCCACCTCAATCAGCGCGTCTGTTCTTTATTATTGTGTTTGAAACAACTTCTTCACTCCGTAACAATCTGCTTCTTTTCAGAGGAAATAAAACGTTCCACACAGAAGGGAATAATGAGGATGTTTTATTGCATTTTCAATAAGTAGCCCAAAGTTTGAATGAACTATTTATTTCTTAAAGTTTGAAGAAGTTTTCATCCGTTTTCAATTTCTTTGATAAACTGTTGTCACAGTGCATACAGTTTCCTAGAAAAAAGTATTGCACAATAGCCTACCACAATTGTTTTCTCCCTGCCCTTTTAAGATTGGCATCTTGCCGTTTACAAGTATGTGCCAGACATGGGTATTTTTCCCATGCATCCTTTGGAGACTGTAGCTTCCCAAAAATGACAAACGCACCAGATACTGAGGACTTGATAAAGTTCTCACCCAGCAGGTTTCGAATGGTTGATATGACGAGACCGTGCAAGGATATCCCGACCACAGGTTAAAATGAACAAAGACAGGCCTACACTCTTAGGAAAAAAAGGGGTCGAAAGGGTTGTTCGGTTGTCCCCATAGATAGGAGAACCCTTTTTGGTTCCAGGTAGAAACCTTTTTGGTTCCATGTCAAACCCTCTGTAGAAATGGTTCAACATCGAACCCAAAAGTGTTCTACATGGTTCTCCTATGGGGACAGCCRAATAACCCCTTTAGGTTCTAGATAGCACGTTTTTTTCTGAGTGTGTATTCCATCATGCGCAAAATTTGTTATTTTGCATGTGCCTATAGTAAAAATAGTAATTTTATCAACAGGTGCGTTCAGATAAAGTATCAATTCCCGTTAATCCCTGTTCTCCTTCAAAGAACAAGGAATTATAACATGGAAACGCGTGATGTAGTTTCATAAAATTGAGTTAAAATCCCCCTTAAACGCCGCCGGTTCGCATAGTGACACCAATTCATCATTTAATCTCCTATTCCCTAAGCTCCGGCAATGAAAAGTGCATTAGCATTCTAGCTTGGCGTGTATATCTAAGTGGCTTAAAAAGTGATTTGAAGTTGATTTGTATATAAAAGGCGTCCCTTTATCCGGATTGGGGGCTCTAATCTTCTCGGTGTTGCATGAGTGCCCCAGGAAGCCCGTTTGAGCTGCAACTTTAAGAAGCGGGAGTATAATCGATGTAGGATAGCACTCATTAAAACCGCTGGACAAAAGGTCACTTCCTTCTGCTATCATGTCTTTAAACCATGAGATAGAGAGAAAGATCATTAATTATCAGATGCCATAATTCCATTACGGATGATGTACGCGTAGGCTGATCCTATACCTAAACAAAAAACTCCACTCCAATCATATTGAAAAACAAATATAGACTAAGGACATCAAGTAGCCTGATTTCAAATAATTCTATGTCTGGGTTTATGTGGTGATGGGAGAAAAATCGATAGTTACATATCGTGATATGATTTTTGACCCTATTTCATACTTTTTGGACAATATCCCAATATTATTTTTGCGTTAGTTGGCTGTGCCTACACCTGCACCAAAATTCCAGTATTTTTCCTTTATAGTTTATGTTCTCCATCATCTTTTTAAATAGGGAGGCAATTTGTTTTCAGCACTTTTATTTCCATGACTGATCAAAACTTGTTTTTGTTTTCTCGTGGCTCTCTCTTGTCCCTCTGCAGCAGACATATGGTGAGCAATATGTTTGGAACATTGAATCGCAATACATATACAATCGTGAGAATCGTGAGAATTACAATGCATATCATATTGCACCATAGTATCGTGATAATATCGTATCTGAGTTCCTTGGTAATTCCCAGCCCTAGGTCTATGGGGGATATTTGCTCATACTCCACAGTCTGTGGATGATGAGTTGGAGAAGGCGCAGTGTGGCTGCTGCTCTGATCACCAGCCATGCGTTGAGGGAGGTCTGCACGCTAGATGTTTTGGGAATTAATTTACGTCTAATTCCCTCGCTTTTCTTTTTGGGTGACATTTATCAAACCTAAATCATTTCAAATATGATTCATCATCTCAAATGTGAATAATTCAAATGCCGACAGCATCCTCTCTAAACTAAACCCTCTTCCCAATATGATGAATCATCATGATTCATCAACTTGGGTCTCATTCATTAATCATGTGAATGTATCATGTAGGCCATT
>NC_036857.1:28380516-28390830 GCF_002910315.2 Salvelinus sp. IW2-2015
TGTGTGTGTGTGTGTGTGTGTGTGTGTGTGTGTGTGTGTGTGTGTGTGTGTGTGTGTGTGTGTGCGTGTGTGCGTGTGTGCGTGCGTGCGTGTGCGTGCGCAAAGTTCGGCAAGAGTGAGACAGTCTCCCAAAATATGTTTTATATTTTAATTGGGCACAAAATGTAGGTCTCTAAGTTGGCATTATTTAATAACAAAAAAATAAGACAAATATATGGTTTAAGCTGATGGAATGAAGAGGCAGAGAAATGGTTCAAGCCACTAAAAACATCTTGAGAATGTATACGACAGAGTTTGATAAAGAAGGAGGAGACGCGGTTAAGGGAGTAATCCTACCAGCGGTAAAAAGGCCGTTTAGATGGCTCATATTCCGCTGTAACTGTACTGTACCGTGACACCGACCAGCCTCTTGCATACAGAATAGCCGGAGAACAACACACTGTGCGCACTCACAGTCACAGCAAATCTCCAAACACAGACACGCACATCTCAGTGTTTTGACTTGAGAGGGACCTCATTCAGGAAGACAAACTGGATGTGGAAGACAGAGCATGAGTCAGCATTAAATTCCCTCATTTCCAAGGAATCGATGGATTCTTTGATTACCGTGAGATTCCGTTAGTAATATGTGCAATTTACACTGGTGGATTGCCCTGGCAATTTTTTTTTTCCCTTTCTCATCTGTTCTGTCCGGTTTTGTTTTCTTTATTCATTGTGCCCTATGAAGAGAATTAACTTCCCTCCTTCCAATCCTATTGAAAAGGGGGGCAGAAAAAAAACAGAGGGAGATGAGAGCAGCAAATCCCTTTTTCATTCCTCTTGTAGTGCTCAATAAGAGAAGAATGTGTCGCCTATCACTCACGGAGGGGATCAAGTCTTCCGGACTGTCCCACGCGCTCAATGCGCTGCTGTGCAGAGCAGAGATAGACAGAGAGAGCACGTGAAGAGAACAGCAGCAGCAGCGTCCAGCAGCCTAGACTGAAAAGCCACTACATAGGAGGACTCATTTAGCAACCTGTTTCCTCTGTCTGACAGTCTCCTCACCAGATTCATTTCAGGCAATTGCTATAAAACAGGCTCCTCGTTGCTTTTTCACCTCTCAAGTCCCTCTCTTTGGAATGTGGTGTGGTGAGTAGGAATTTGATGCGTTAGGCTACCTGCTCTAATTTGATAACCTGCGTTGGAGAATGACAGGCTATCGGAGAGATGAATAACCCGGTAGCCTAACTTTTATAATGAGTGACTCCTGTAAACACGAGAACGCAATCGAATTATTTATTGTAAAAATAACTGCCCTGTTTTCATGATCGATTTATTTATGGGCCATGGGGTGAACACATGCGTATTCCATCTGCCAGATTTATTTGTGCCTAAAAATAGGATTGTTATCATAATTAGAACCAGGTATAAAAAGTGCCTGGAATTCAGATGTGGAACTTTGACATTTGCCTGCTCTCTCTTCACATTGTAATTGAAGACACAATGAGGATCCTCACACTGCTTCTGGGGGTGAAAGCCGCGTGCATCCTGCTCGTTTCCTCGCTCTCAGGCACGGGAGCAGTCAACAATAGCGGCCGGTGGTGGTGAGTAGTTGACTTTACGTGTGATGTAGTCATTCAATTAAATGCGCCTCCTGAGGACCTGCTCATTTCGACGGAGGGTGCAGCAAAGGAGCCAGTTAAGTGGTACATTGGTTTATTGCCTGAAATATGCTGTGCTCTTCTCCAACTGAATTAACACTTAAGCAAAGTTGATGGACCTGTTATGCTCGAAATAATCATGTGTTATTGTTGGCACCCGATTCATCATTTCAGTTCGCTTCTGGTAGAAAATCAAGCAGCAACCACAAGCCATTAATATTTGAAGGTATTTGGATACCACTTCCCAATTAGAGCGAGCAACTAATTAAATAGATCTAGCCGGTTTTCAATCGAAATGAACAAGGCCCACTTTCTCCATTAAATGATTTGATGTAAAGGGAAGTGTTATGTTTCAATATGATAACGATTTCATTTATTTAGGGATCGGTTGCAGCCCATATTTATTCAAGTCAGCCTCTCTCCCCGTCTCTCTTTCTGTCTCCCTCTCTGTCTCTCCCCCTGGTCATTTTGACAGTGTGGCTTGAACGCGAGACAACATTTTTCTGTCCAATGTGGGATAAATAAAAAATGGATGTATTTCATGGCAAAGAGCAGTTCCATTCAATGTCGTATTCTCAACATTCCACTCTATATAGGATTCACTGTAGGATGCCAATGTCTGCATATATTTGTTATAAACTATCAAACCAAAATGTGAAAATAGTTTTTCTTACACTAGCTTATGTGGACAAATATAAATTAATTAGGCTTATGTCCATTGAATAATATGTATTCTGTCAAATTAAATACATATAATCCCTACACTGCAAAGATAACAGTTGCATAAATAATATTTAAATTAATAATGAAAGTGATAACGCAGACCTCAATATAATTAGGTAGCCTAGTGGTTAGAGCGTTGGGCAAGTAACCGTAAAGATTGCTAGATCGAATCCCAGAGCTGACAAGGTAAAAATCTGTCGTTCTGCCCCTGAACAAGGCAGTTCCTAGGCCATCATTGAAAATAAGAATTTGTTCTTAACTGACTTGCCTAGTTAAATAAAAAATAAATGTTACATTTTGGACAGCCTTGCAAAGTCACTGGGGTAAGCTATTTGTTTGATATGGGTCTGTCTGACATCTAAACCAATCCGTATCATTACAATATGCCAAGAAAATAAATAASGAAAATACAAAACGAGAGAGAAGAAAATTGGATTGCAATATTTATCCAAAGAGGGGATCATAACGTTCCATAGACTGGACCGACCGCGCACTACCGTCTGGCACTGATTAGTCGATTAATAACGATGCGTCTTTCTGATTGTAACGGTTTGCAGGAGACACCAATTAGGAACGTAACTGAAACCATAAATATAGTAGATGACAATGCAATATGGCAGTCATGTAGTCAATAATGGCAGCCATAATCACTTTCAATTAAGTAGATTGTAGATATATTGAAGTTGCTTGTTATTTCTTGTGACTGATACTCAAATTCCAATTAAACTGTTTACATGATCCAATTCTTATATATAATCCAATTCTTATCAGAATCCTATATGAATAAATACATTTGAACCTAATTAATTGTTTTAAAGTCAATAGATATTTTATTTTTTTATTTTTTTATTTTACCGTTATTTTACCAGGTAAGTTGACTGAGAACACGTTCTCATTTGCAGCAACGACCTGGGGAATAGTTACAGGGGGGAGGAGGGGGATGAAAGAGCCAATTGTAAACTGGAGATTATTAGGTGACCGTGATGGTTGAGGGCCAGATTGGGAATTTAGCCAGGACACCGGGGTTAACACCCCTACTCTTACGATAAGTGCCATGGGATCTTTAATGACCTCAGAGAGTCAGGACACCCGTTTAACGTCCCATCCGAAAGACGGCACCCTACACAGAGCAGTGTCCCCAATCACTGCCCTGGGGCATTGGGATCTTTGTTTAGACCAGAGGAAAGAGTGCCTCCTACTGGCCCTCCAACACCACTTCCAGCAGCACCTGGTCTCCCATCCAGGGACTGACCAGGACCAACCCTGCTTAGCTTCAGAAGCAAGCCAGCAGTGGTATGCAGGGTGGTATATAATTAAAGAACCAATGTATGAGCTTCTCTCTAACTAACTGATTCCACCCTGTCTTCTCGTCCTCTTTGCTAGGGGGATTGTGAATGTGGCCTCCTCTGCCAACCTCCTCACCAACTCCAAGAATGTCCAGTTGGTCCTGGACCCTAGCTTGGCCCTGCTGAGCCGTCGCCAGCGCCGCCTCATCCGCCAGAACCCGGGGATCCTCCACGCTATCGCAGCCGGCCTGCATACTGCCATCCAGGAGTGCAAATGGCAGTTCAGGAACCGCCGCTGGAACTGCCCGACCACCCACAGCCCGGCAATATTTGGCAAAATCGTCAACCGCGGTGAGTTGTCTGTTGTCCTTCCTGGCCTCCTCACTAAGGCAACCGGTAGACATTTTTGGCGCAGAATGTCATGGAATCTTGGTTTCTCTCGTAGACCCTTTGGGAAGATCAAAGCCTATCTTTACATATCTTGAGATTCTGACATTTAAATCATAATTCAGACCAGATTGCGCATAGTTGCATTACTATCGACTGCCAAAAAAGGTTGTATAGGCTAAAGAGAATTTCTGCTGTTGACGTGTCAGGTTGCCGAGAGACGGCATTTGTGTTTGCGATCACGAGTGCGGGAGTGACCCATGCGGTGGCTCGCTCCTGCTCTGAGGGGGCCATTGAGTCGTGCACCTGTGACTACCGTCGCCGGGGGCCTGGGGGCCCTGACTGGCACTGGGGCGGCTGCAGTGACAACGTGGACTTTGGCCGGATGTTCAGCCGGGAGTTTGTGGACTCCAGCGAGAGAGGAAGGGATCTCCGATACCTCAACAACCTACACAACAACGAGGCAGGGAGAATGGTGAGGGAGCCGTTGATTCATAGATAGAGTACATAATGAAACGCTGTGTTCATTCCTTTTCAGGGATCCCCCTGTATCAACCCATTATTCTGAATTCCAGTCATGTTTTCCTTCACATTTCTTCTCTTCACATTCTTCCACATTTTCTTTGCTCTTCACCGTTTTTCAAAATTTTCTTATCTGTTCACATCATCCATGTTTTATTTTCTCCATTGCTAATCCCCTGTGTCTTCTCTCTCTCCCCTGTGTCTTCTCTCTCTCCCCTGTGTCTTCTCTCTCTCCCCTGTGTCTTCTCTCTCTCCCCTGTGTTTCTCTCTCCCTGTGTCTTCTCTCTCTCCCTGTGTCTTCTCTCTCTCCCCTGTGTCTTCTCTCTCTCCCTGTTTCTCTCTCCCTGTGTCTTCTCTCTCTCCCTGTGTCTCTCTCTCTCCCTGTGTCTTCCTCTCTTACTGTGTCTTCTCTCTCTCACCTGTGTTCTTCTCTCTCCCCTGTGTGTCTTCTCTCTCCCCTGTGTCTTTCTCTCCCTGTGTCTTCTCTCTCTCCTGTGTCTTCTCCTCCCTGTGTTTCTCTCTCCCCTGTGTCTCTCTTCCCCTGTGTCTTCTCTCTCTCCCTGTGTCTTCTCTCTCCCTGTGTCTTCTCTTCTCCCCTGGTGTCTTCTCTCTCTCCTGTGTCTTCTCTACTCTTCCCTGTGTCTTCTCTCCCCTCTGTCTTTTCTTCCCCTGTGTCTCTCTCTCTGCCCTGTGTCTTCTCTCTCTCCCTGTGCCTTCCTCTCTCCCCTGTGTCTTCTCTCTCCCCTGTGTCTTCTCTCTCTCCCCTGTGTCTTCTCTCTACCCTGTCTTCTCTCCCCAGACAGTGTCGTCAGAGATGCGGCAGGAGTGTAAATGCCATGGCATGTCAGGGTCATGCGTCGTGCGTACCTGCTGGATGCGTCTACCCAGCTTCCGCGCCGTGGGGGACTTCCTGAAGGACCGCTTCGACGGAGCCTCCCGGGTCGTCTACGCCAACAAGGGCTCCAACCGCGCCTCTCACCGCGCCGACCCACGCCATCTCGAACCCGAGAACCCCGCCCACAAACCCCCATCGTCCAGAGACCTGGTCTACTTCGAGAAGTCGCCCAACTTCTGCTCCTACAACGGCAAGACGGGTACCCACGGTACCTCTGAGAGGAACTGTAACAGCTCGTCTCCGGCGCTGGACGGGTGTGAGCTCCTGTGTTGCGGTAGAGGGTTCAAGACCCAGACTGAGAAGGTCACTGAGAGGTGTCACTGTACGTTCCACTGGTGCTGCCATGTCAGCTGCCTCAACTGCACCAGCACACAGACGTTACACCAGTGCCTCTGATCAGGGGTGAACCAGGGGGACAGGGATGGGGAGGTGATGATGAGCTGGTTCTTTGGGCAGGAGGTTTGTAGATAGAGGAGTAGGGTCCTGTGGGTTGGCGAGGTAGATAAGGGAAGGTCTAACTCTATAAAGGGGCAATTGGAGGGTGAAAAAAAGTGAATACCGGGAGTACTAGATATGAATCAAAGTACTAGATATGAATCAAAGTACTAGATTTGAATCAAAGTACTAGATTTGAATCAAAGTACTAGATTTGAATCAATGTTTTTGAGGAAGAAAGAAGAGGGAAAGCACAACTATGACTACAGGGTGTAGGAAGAGGGCGGGTGTGTTGTGTGTGAACATGTGTGCTTACGTGTGCTTGCTACTGACACTGTGGTAACGTGAGAGTATGTAAGTGTGCTTACTGGGTATTTAAATGTTGTAGCTATCCAACCATGTAGAATGGCATGGAAACCAATCCTCTCTATGGCTTCCCAGCACGAGTAACAAGACCAGAGGCAGCTTAGGTAAAAGGAAGTAGTTAAACAGGAAATAGAATTGTGGCAAGGAATAAGCAAACAAAATTAGTCAGAGAGACGCTGCGATTTAAGGCTTTTGCCCTCTCTGACCTTACAAAATACAGTTMGTCTCTCTGTTCTCTTCACCTCTTCCCTCTACAGCAAGAGAGAGGAGTGTGAGGAGTGGAGAGAGGAGTGATGGGAGAGGAGGAGAGAGATGTGAGGAGGGGACAGGAGTAACAGTTACTGGACAATGTCAGACAGATGTCTCTGTGGCGGGACAAACACAAGCATGGTCTCTCATAAACCGGTGACGAACTTTAACAAGAGGGTGGTTATTTTAAACATCACAGTCCCCCCCCCCCCCCCCCCCCCCCCCCCCCCCCCGTTCTTTTGCTACAGCTACTTTCCTCACATAAAATAGTGTGAAGTATATCTCTCGGCATGTGCAGTCCTCTCCCTTAATTGCTATGTACTTAGGTCCTGGACGCAAACCAAGCCGTTATGATTCCCTGTCGAACTCACCACACATGCCCTCTTTGTTCAGATTGCTCTGGAATCTGCTACACCTCAACCCGGAGTTACCACAGTGATTTACTGCACCACGGTAACTGACGTTAAATGACTGGACGTTGTAGGATAACAGAAAAGCGTTAGACAAAATGTTATATCAACCTGGAATAAATTATAATATGTATGAATAGTTTTAATGTAGTATCAATACACTGAATATTGGAGAGTATAACTAGATGTATGTTTTAGTGTAGGAGATAGGGGCACTGCAAGAGAACTGGGGTGACCTGCCAAATAGTGAGACTTGCAGTATGGCAACCCTGTCCATAAAATGGGAACCAGTGCCAAATAGTGATACCTGGAGTCAACCTTGCAACCTACTCTGTTAGCCTAGGAGGTATACCTATGTTGACAAAGACTAAAGACATTGCCCTGCTGTGGCAACATGTGTGTAAAATAATCCAATATCTTCCTGTCCAAGTTTACAGTGGACAGACATAGGTTTTCCCATTCAATATGACCTGCATCTAGCTGTGTACCATCAATTGAGGAGAAAACCTTTAAAGCTGCAATATGTCACTTTTTGGGCGACCCAACCAAATCCACATAGAAATTTGAGTTATAGATCTGTCATCCTCATTGAAAGCAAGTCTAAGAAGTGGTAGAGCTGTTCTATGTGCACTATTTCTTTGCTTCCCGTGATTCTTTTTTGCATCTTTTACTGTTGCGTTTGTACACCTGCTTCAAACAGCTGAAAATACAATATTTTTGGTTATGTAAAATATATTTCACAGCGGTTTACATGGTACAATGTTTCTCTACACTATACTTGCTTGCTTTGCCACATAAACTGAAATTAGGTGAACTATTAGAATTTTAGCAACCAGGAAATGGCGGAGCGATTTCTGCATAGTGCATCTTTAATATAAGGCCACTACAAAGGGAAATGTATTGTATATCAGCTCAGAAAACCAAAATGTAAATAATATATATAGAAATATATATTTATGCTGAAGTTACTTGCAATTTGAGGGAAGAATGATTTATGCACCTGTTATAATCCAATGGATGGAAGGAGAGAAGATATGGTATCATTAGTCATGTCAGATCATGATTTTATTGAACTGTTATTTTGTTTATTTCCATTCATGTAGATTACGCAGATTTGTCGAGGGTGGGAAACAGAATTTGTTAGAAAATTGGCGAAACATTCTTCTTTCTTCCCTGCAAATAAAGGGCAATTCCATCCACTTTTCAACCTCATTTTCACTATCTCCAGCACAATAACAATGTCTATGTATGTGAAAACGGCGATATCCTACGTTTTGTAGAAACAAATAGTTGAAAAAGTTCTACCTGATGACATCAAAAGTTTTTAAAACATTTTAAAACAGTGATTTTCAAACACTACGAGATTCGTGGTGACGTGGCCTGAAACTCATAGCAGGTTTTGAAAATCACTGTTTTTCTTACTTTTAATCGTAGCCTGTGATATCACAATATTTTTTTAGGAGCTTTCTTCTTGTCTTTTTAAGCATGGATCTCAGAAATGCACTGTTTTCACATATGTCGACACTGGTATGATGCTGGTGATAATGAATGTGATGTTGAAAAGTGGCAAAATTGCCCTTTAACACCTGTTTTTGTCATGCACTGAATATTACCATTCTGGTTTATGTAAATACAAAAATATTTATTACTGTGGATGTTTTATACTGTTATAGAGAGAGAAGTAAAAGAGTAAAACAAAGAATTATAGATCTTGTTCCTCAAAGATTTAGCTTTATGTTGTTTTGTATTGTATAATAGAACAATAAAGTTTATATTTTCAATTAAGTTGGAATGGAAATCAGTTCATGACTCCCCTGTATGTCACTATCTGTGTATTTTGCTCCTTGGCAATGGATGCCATTTGCTGGTCATATAGTTTCTGTGCTTGAGATGATATGTGAGAATAAAGGCCCATCCTTGGGTGTCCCAGTACTAATCCCATTACTTAAAAAACGCAGCAGTAGCCTTCCCACAGACAGCACACACACACACACACACACACACACACACACACACACACACACACACACTCGCAGACACACACTTTAAAATCCCCCTATTGTAATATCAAACCATGCAGTGCATCAGCTCTCTCACACACAAACTATACATCCCTGCCTATCTACTCCCTAACTCCACTCCCCTCCACAGAAGGATCCCAAATCCTGGAGACCAGGTCACATAGCTTAACTATTAAATAGGATTTAAACAGCACCAAATGTTTTGCTTCATTTACTTAATGTCGGAAAAAAATTATGAAACAATAGAAGAAATAATGAAAGACTGCAGTCCCCCCCCCAACCCTCCACCCCACGCTCCCTGGCAGTCAGGCCTTAGCTTAACCACAAGAGCTTGGAAGGCACTCTGATAGTTTCCCCCAGCCTAACCCAGCCCACCGCAGCAATGGGCTAGAGGGTCAGCCAGGCCGAGCGCCCCGCCAAACACACTCAACTGTCCTGTCCAACAACACACACCCGCACCCTAAAGGACCAGCCATGGGAACACAGGCAGTGTTACTGAAGGGACAGACAGACAGACAGACAGACAGACAGACAGACAGACAGACAGACAGACAGACAGACAGACAGACAGACAGACAGACAGACAGACAGACAGACAAAAAGAGAGAGCGAAGGAGGATGCTAGCAATTCTGCTTCTTTCTCGTCAATTCTCTTACCATCTCCTTCTTCGTTCTGGTTTCGGAACTTGGTAACTAAATCGGCGCTCTGTCTCATTGGGATTTCCTCCTCTCTTTTTCTCACTCCGCTGCACATATGTCTTGCTTTAGGTATATGCCGATGCTGCAGTCCTCTCCTGCGGTTCGATTGTTGGAAGCTCGCTCATGCGCCCATAACGTCTTCTCTCACTCTAGAGTCTCTCTGCTCTCTCAGTATCCGATCTCACCTCTCGCTCAATACTGCTCACCAGTATCCGCATTGGCCGCAACACATCTCAGTCCCATTCAGCTGGACTGAAGTAGAGCCAAATAATTACAATACATTGGTGTTCATTATCTGCTCTCTCGATTATTCATCTCAAGTATCTCTGCATTTCCCTCTCAGTATTCTCATTCCTCTCAGTATCTCTCATTCTCTCTCATTCTCTCTAATCGCTCTCTTCCCCATTCGCTCTCTTGCTCTTTCATTTCTCTCATTCATTCAATTCAATTTCAATTTAAGGCTTTGTTGGCATGGGAAACATATGTTAATTGCCAAAGCAAGTGACACTAGATATAAACAAATGTGAAATAAACAATAAAAAATGAACAGTAAGCATTACACTTACAAAAGTCCAAAGAAATAAAGACATTCTCTCTCTCTCTTGTAGTTCCAAATTCTCCTCACTTCATTCCAATGTGACCTATGTTACGTAACTCTGCTGCTTCTCTCGGCTCCTTCCC
>NC_036857.1:28390855-28442539 GCF_002910315.2 Salvelinus sp. IW2-2015
ATCTTCTCTCTCTCTCCTCTTTCTTACTCTCTCTCTCTCTCTCAATTCCTCTCTCTCCTTCTCATTCGTCTCTCTCTCTCTCTCTCTGAGACTCGCATTTCTGAAATCTCTCATTCTCTCCTCTCTCCTCTCATTCTCTCTCTCTCTCTCTCTCTCTCTCTCTCTCCTCTCTCTCTCTCTCTCTCTCTCTCTCTCTCTCTCTCTCTCTCTCTGCTCTCTTCTCTTTCTCTTCTTCTGTTACGTCTCTGTCATCTTCTGCGGTGAGAGAGAGAAAGAGAGAGAGAATGAGAGAGAGAGATTTCAGAAATGCATCTCAGAGAGAGAGATTGAGAGAGAGAGAGAGAGAGAGAATGAGAGAATGAGAGCGAGAGAGAGAATGAGAGCGAGAGAGAGAATGAGAGCGAGAGAGAGAATGAGAGCGAGAGGTGAAAACTGCCTGACGGGAGATGGTGGGTAAAGGGGTCTGTCATCGTGGGAGTGCTGAGTAGTCAGTGAGATGGAGGGTGAAGGGAGAGAGGAATAGAAGGGTCTGTCATCGTGGGAGTGCCCGAGGAGTCGGTGGTAGAGGGGCTGCTGGGTTGGGGGACAAATGTCACACGTGAGATGGGGTATGGGTGGAGGGATGGAGGGTGTGTGAAGTGGTGTGAGAGGGCAGTGGGAGAGGTAGTGTGGTTGGGGTAAGGGGGTGTGAAGGGGTCTGTCATTGTGGGAGTGCTGAGGAGTCAGTGGTAATTAGCTCAATTAGTGACAAAGGCAGTGTAATAAATACCGACTTAGTGTCTGGGTCCCTGCTGGCCTCTCCCCGCGCCGCCTGCCATGCCGCCCCGGCCTGACGGACAATTCATTAAACCGACAAAATACCCCACCGTCCAGGCGTGACGCAGCGAGTTAGCCCCCTACCGGCCCGACCCATTGTTCTAATTGTCTGGGCTGGAGTCACTTTGTGGCTCTCCTCCTCCTCACCCCCTCCTCTCCTCCTCCTCATCCCCCTAACACTCTACCCCTCTCCCCTTCAGAAAACCCATAGAGTTAATGCCCTCTACCTAACTCGCTGTAAGTAGGTGATCGGCAGGTTGTGAAAAAAAGGGTTTCCATGGGTCTGGGTGGGAGGGGGAGTGGTTGGATTAGGGGATGGAGGGAGGTTGCCTGGGAGTGCTGGGAGCAGCAGTGATTGGAATGCAGGAGAGATGAGTCCAGGAGCCTTGGATGCGGGACAAAGCGAGAGTTAATAAGGAAAGATTGAAGGGGTTTGGCGACAATGGGCCGCCACCCGAGTCGAGATAAAATTGCTTCCGCGGATTATTGGGGAGAGGGTGTGAGGCTTGTGGGGTGATAGTTTGTGTTGTGTTTGTGGATGTGTGCGTGCACTGTGTGTGTGTATGTGTATGTGCATGCATGTATGTGCGTGTGTTTTATTCAGAGTGTCTTGGATTGATGGCTGCCCCTCTGGTTGGGTGGGGAGCAGAGGACCGGGAGGAGGCTAGCCGGCTGTTCCCACAGTCTGTTCTGCTGCCGCCACCTTTGACACATGGCTCAGGGCTCTGCCAGGCGGGCGGTGGGGAGAGAGCATGGTGGGAAACCAACCCTCTGCTCAGGCGCAAACAACAACAACAGGAGTGTATTCACTGGGAACCAAACAGAAGCAAACAGAAAAAAACTGAACGAAACTGGGAGGGATCTCCAGTACCTGCATTTGTTCGATAGAAACTCTTGTTTTTCTGCTAAACGTTTCGCAACTGTTTGCTACGGTGTGCAATAATGATTACACCCCAGCTCAACAGCTCCTTGCACAATACAAATCCAGTAGCGTCTGAGCAGAGCAGACCAGGCAGCTAGGGTAGTAAAGGCAGGAACTCAACAACACCAGGGTTAAAAGAAGAAGAGGAGGTGATAGTACAGAGAGGGCTGAGGTTAGAGTAAGAAGAGGTGATATGTACAGAGAGGGAGATGGTTAGGAAGAAGAGGTAGGATGTGTAGGACAGAGAGGGGAGGGTAGAGAAGAAGAGGTGATAGGACAGAGGGGGAGAGGTTGAGATGAAGTAAGAGGAGTGATCATGGACAGAGGAGGGAGAGGTTAGAGAAGAAGAGATAGGTATGGACATGGAGGAGAGGTTAGATAAGAAGAGGGAGAGGAAGAGATGTAGAGATAGAGGAGAAGAGGAGTGAATTAGTAACAGAGAAGGGAGAGGTGTTAGAGAAGAAGAGGTGGATAGGACAGAGAGGTGGGAGGTTAGAGAAGAAGAGGTGAATGGACAGAAGAGTGGAGAAGGTTTGAGAGAAGAAGAGGGAGGGTGATTTAGGACAGGATGAAGGGAGAAGGTTAGAGAAGAAGAGGGGGTGATGGGAACATTAGAGGGAGAGGTTTTAGAGAAGAAGTAGGAGGTGATGTAGACAGGAGAGGGAGAGGTTAGAGAAGAAGAGGAGGTGGTGCTAGGGAAGAGTGGGAGAGGGGTTAGAGAAGAAGAGTGGGTGATGGGACAGGAGAGGGAGAGGTTAGAGAAGAAGGGAGGTGATAGGACAAGAGGGGAGGGTTAGAGGAAGAAGAGGTGATGGGATAGAGAGGGAGAGGTTAGAGAAGAAGAGGGAGGTGATGAGGAAGAGAGGGAGAGGTTGAAGGAAGAGGTGATATGGGGAATTGAGAGGAAGAGGTTAGAAAGAGGGAGAGGTTAGAGAAGTAAGAGGTGATGATGGGCAAGAGAAGGGAGAAGTTACGAGGAAGAAGAGGTGATGGGACAGAGAGGGCAGAGGTTAGATAAAGTAGGGAGAGGTTAGAGAGAGAAGAGGAGGTTGATAGGACAGAAGAGGGAGAGGTTAAGGAAGAAGAGGTGATAGGAACAGAGAGGGAGAGGTTTTAGAGAAGTTAGAGGTGATGGGACAAGAGGGAGGAGGTTTAAGAGAAGTAGAGGTGATGGGAACAGGGAGGGAGAGGTTAGAGAAGAAGAGGTGATAGTACAGGAGAGGGAGAAGGTTTAGAGAAGAAGAAGAAAGGTGGATAGTGAACAGAGAGGGAGAGATGTAGAGAAGAAGAAGAGATGATAGTACAGAGAGGGAGAGGTTAGAGAAGAAAAGGAGGTGATAGTACAGAGAGGGAGAGGTTAGAGAAGAAGAAGAGGTGATAGTACAGAGAGGGAGAGGTTAGAGAAGAAGAAGAGGTGATGGGAAAGAGAGGGAGAGGTTAGAGAAGAAGAGGAGGTGATAGGACAGAGAGGGAGAGGTTAGAGAAGAAGAGGAGGTGATAGGACAGAGAGGGAGAGGTTAGAGAAGAAGAGGAGGTGATGGGACAGAGAGGGAGAGGTTAGAGAGGAAGAGGTGATGGGATAGAGAGGGAGAGGTTAGAGAAGAGGAGGAAGTCGGGAGAAAGAAAGAAAGAAGAGAGAGTAACAGGAATAAAGGGGAGTAGAGAAGGGATAGAAGGGGGAAGGTAGAGGAGAGTAGCAGAGCAGAGCAGAGCAATTTACATTTACCCATAATCCTCTTGATGGAATTAACTCCTTTTATAACTGTCACTTCAATTAGTGTCCCAATACCTGAGGTTAACTAATGACTCTGTGTTTCCTGACTGAATTAATCTATTTCCCGTTTTTATCCATTAAAAATAACTTAATTCAAACAATACGCTAAAACGCCTTTATAGGACCCTTAGCTCTGGGGAACAACTTAACCAACAACACTAGGGCCAAGAGCCATATAAAGTTAATTGAATAATGCCACTAATTAAGTAACTTGATAATTGGCCAAGACAAAACCACACTGATCTGGGACCGTCCAATATGGACTTACTGAGTGCCACTTTTTAAGAGAAGGGAGTATTTTCCAACAGAGCACCTCCACTGTTGAAGTGTTTGAGTGTGTGTGTGTGTGTGTGTGTGTATAGCTGCAGGAAGTAGGAGTGTGGAAAAATCTGATTTTCTTCACAAAGGTAGTGCACTGGGCCTTTACTAGTCCTGTATTAGAGGACTGATATAGCCAAATTCCCCACCCCCCAGGAAAAAATTGCAACACCCCCAAAAGTACTCCCTGCGACTATGTTTGTGTGCGCATAGGCATCTGGTCAAATGTAGTGTACTATATAGGGAATAGGGTGTCATTTGGTACCCAGACAAAGATAGCCAATGATATGCTGTGGGGTACTGTGGGGTGCTCAGACTAAGAGTGGTGGAGAAAGAGAGCTGATACACCGCAGGGTTTGATATTACAAAAGGTTGTTTTTAAAGTATGGTCTGTGTGTGTGTGTGTGTGTGTGTGCGTGTGCGTGTGCGTGCGTGTGTGTGGTATGTGTGTGTGTACCTTTCTGTGTGTGCATGCATGCCAGTCTGTGTGTGTGTATGGGGATGGCAGCTGGGAAGCAGACACAGTCCATAAGAACTGCACCCTAGCAACTGCGCTTTCAGCAGATGGCAGCTCCGCAGCAACAGCCACCCTACATCACAATGGCCCCTGCCTGGTAACATCTCCATCACTCCATAACCTCTGGCATGGAGGATGAGATATGGAGGGTGTTGTTGGGGGAATGACAGATTCAGAGGGAAAGCAAGACAGACATTCAGTCCTCTTCACCACTCCAGACAGACACTGTGAAACCACTGTTTCCCGTGTGTGTGTGTGTGTGTGTGTGTGTGTGTGTGTGTGTGTGTGTGTGTGTGTGTGTGTGTGTCTATAACCACTTTTTCCTGTGTGTGGGTTTGCAGTGCACAGTGAATCAGGGTGGGAATGTGGACAGACCGCTAGGCCACTGTGAGAAATCAGTATGATGTCTGTGGTCAGGCTCAGTGCCTCGGCCCTGGTGGAGAGAGGTGGACTGAGGAGTAGGGCAGTTAAGGTAGGAGGGAGGGTTGGTTGAACTCTGTGGTGTGTGTGTGTGTGTCTGGCATGACTGTGTGTGCTGTAATAATTCATGGGGCATTACCGGCCCCCACACATACAGACCATGGCCCCTTGATTATCTCTATTGGCTTGACGGGACGTGCTGCTCCTTCCCAGTTGGCCTGCTAGGATCTCATTCAGACTAAATCATCTTCTAAACCACAGGACTGCTGCAGAGATAGAGTCCTCAATGACAACACAGCCATGCTCGCTGAACAGACTTCACACAGCCTGCCTTGATGCTTGCTGCTCATAGGGTGGAATAGGGGCCAAGCTTTAAGTATTGTTTGGTACGAGGACAGGAGTGACAAAGCAATGACGAGAGGGTGCCCGACATTGTAAGAAATAAAATATCTCGACGAAACATGAAATGCTGCATTGTAGTTGGAACTATCAAAAAAGGCATGTTTCTATACGTTGATCACTTGCAGACGTCTTTGTGGTGAAAAACAGCGACTAAGCCTCCAACGGTTAAACATCACTATACATCCTAGAGATTCTCTGGTGTGCCATCAATGTCAATCTTCTGTTATGGAAGGTGATTACATGTGCGTGTGCTTGCATTGTTCATGGACATCTGGCAGGTATCTTATCAACTAGCAACTTTGCTAAATGTGAGCACTGAGTGGGTAGAGTCCATACGTCAAAATAGCATGTGTACTCTACCTGTCTATCCAACTGTGGCTCTGTGTCTACCTACAACCTACCTTATCAACAGGGATCGCACAAAGGCTGCCAACATTCAAATCTGAGTATATCAGTGGGACATTGTCTACATGCAGCCCGCTGCAGAATATAGATAGAGACAAAGAGGGAAAATGGGGTGTTTTTGGTTTTAATTACAACAATAGTGGGCGAGGGCTCAGCTCTGACACACCAGCACAGGAATGTTTATTTGCTGCAGTCTAGGAGCAATGGTGGCTTACGGGAACTCTGACACATTCCTGTGTCACTCTCTCACTCTCTCTGACACACGCACGCTCATGCCCACATGTGAGTGCGCACACACACACACAACCACCCTGACCATTCTAGCTCCTTTGCACAACCACTAGCACACACCTAAACACCTAATAAACATGGCATCTCAAACATTAGACATCCTAATCTGACATTTCTGACATCATTATCAGACATTGTGATACTGTGACTGACTTCCCTAGAAGACGCTAGCACAGCAATGACTCAGTGGGAGATGTTTAAACTATCATATCATTGACTACACACTCCAAAGCAGGAGAGAATTGCCCACGAGTGTGTGTAACCAAAGACACTTTTGGTGTAACTCTGTATGACTGTGCATTGAGTGGGTGTGAATTTGATGGTAAGCACCTTTTTCATCAGTAAGTCAGTTCTCTGGTCCCATCCGTTCTCCTCGCTGAAGTGTCTGGCAGCCGGCCCCTGTAAAGAACACATTTCTTTTGGCCCCGAGTTTCTAACGCCAGTGACACAGGGGACAGCCAACCACAGGAGCCACACATCTTCCAGTCAGCATGCATGCTGAGAACTGCTGCTGCATTACTGGCCCGTCCTCCAACACATACACAGAAACGAAAGCACATAAAGCAGACATCCACACAGGCAGGCTCACATACACACACACACACACACACCACACACACACACACACACACACACACACAACACACACACACACACACACACACACACACACACACACACACACACACACCCACAACACACACACACACACACACACACACACACACACAACACACACCACAACACACCACACACCAACACACCACACACACACACACACACACACACACTCCCTGCTGCCCCCACCGTTTCTCACTGCTCTGCTCACCAAACTCTGTAATCGCTTCCAGACGCAGTGTTATCCTGTCTCAGCCTGGCTGACAATGAGTGTAAGTCCCAAATGGCACCCTATTCCCTATGCACCATCCATGGGGCTCTAGTCAAGAGTAGTACACTACATAGGGAATATGGTGCCATTTGGGTTGCAAGCCAAGGTTTGCACCCTCCAAATGTGTCCTCTCTCTTTCACCAACTTTATCAGGGCCAGGACTCAAGTTACTTTAATATCAGGTGATATAACCTACTGAGGCCTAATACTGTGACATGTCCACATTGCAATGGCCTAGCCCTAACCAGTCCTTATGTAGGCTATCCTAAGCATTTATGAGAGACTATAATTTAAATGTTTTGAATATAAAACTGTTATGAATGACTAACAATTGCTGTAAAAACAAATGCTGTCGGTGTAGTGGCGATTCCCGCCACTTTCACAGTTCATGATGCATCCAAGTAGAATTTGCTTTCAGTAGATTTAGTTAGATGATGTTTCCATTTGTTATAGGATATAAAGTTCAAATACATTTTGTTAAGCGCCTACCGTATAAATTGCCAGTAGTGGTGTAATCCATGCTGTTCTAGTGAGACTGAGTTTTCAAACCGACCGCGGTCACCTCTCACCTGTTCAAACCTCTGGTTCAAACACTTCCTCATCACTTGTGTACCTAGGTCATATGATCAGTGACCTATCACCCCGCGTGAGCTCCTAGAAGTGTATTTCTTTGCCCTAGTGCAAAACAAGTTCAAACTTACCTCGAGAGACAACATGCACACATACAGTACATTAGCACATAAGCAGGCCAGAATGGTTCCATGGTGTGCGTCAACACCGATTGCTGAAACAAGACTTTCTCATTGTCCCACAGCATTTCCCGAACTTGGTCCTTGGGACCCCAAGGTGTGCGCGTTTTGGTTTTTGCCTTAAGTTGATTCAAATTATTAAAGCTTCTTCTTTGATGAGGTTTAACGGCGGTTGGCATACAATAAATGTTGCATTACCGCCACCTACTACACTTTGCTTCATTTTTTTTCTTTCTAAAAAAATCAACAACAACAACAAAAATTACGACAAACACCTTACCATCTAACACTACACTCACCAAACATTATAACAAACACCTTACCATCTAACACTACACTCACCAAACATTATAACACTTACCATCTAACACTACACTCACCAAAATTATAACAACACCTTACCATCTAACACTACACTCACCACTCACCAAACATTATAACAAACACCTTACCATCTAACACTACACTCACCAAACATTATAACAAACACCTTACCATCTAACACTACACTCACCAAAAATTATAACAAACACCTTACCATCTAACACTACACTCACCAAAAATTATAATAAGTACCATATATTTAGTTCTACTTCAGGCCAACAGCCTGAAAGGATGGGACATCACCGCTTAACACACCCTGTAACTCTTCTGATGTCAGGTCTTGCACACCCAAATACCTCTCTGTAGCTGCCACCACAACCTCTATTTTCTGTGACTTACATTCCATCCCTGCAGTACAGTTGATAACCATTACTATAAATGCCAAAAATCCAATTTTACTGAAACATATATCACTTGTTGGTTTATCCCTCTGTACTGGTACAGATCTACTACTACTCTCACCACTCCTCTCAGGATCCCTCCCCCTCGACCCATCTTCCTCTGCTTTCTTCACTGCCTCAGCATATGACAACTTCTGCACTACTCTAACCCTGGAAACCTCAATCTACCCAGCCCCATAGGCACCCTTACAATTAACACATGCCACTACTTTCAAAGCTTGATAATTAGTTGATTATTTGAACCAGCTGTGTAGTGCAGGGCAAAAACCAAAACGTGCACCCCTTGGGGTCCCGAGGACCGAGTTTCGGAAACCCTGCCTCCCCCTCTGCTGTACCAGCTCATACACCAGTCAATGCCGACATCTAGCGAACGTCCACACAAAACGCACATGGGATCTGTACATGCGCACTGCTCTCCCGTCGGACGGAAAAGACGCATGAATTTTCCTCCCACTTCCGTTTCGTTCTCTTTCCAGCCTTCCATGCCACGATGGTAAGAGCTCGTCTGATTCTTCTACAGGCCCAGCATGTTGAATTGAAAAATACACGCCAAAATACACCACCGAATTTGTCATTTATTTGTAGAAATTAATAATATGTAGTCCATTCTTCATATTTTGGGTACAAAAGGTGTTTATATGTGGTATATTAGTTCTAAATATGGTTCGCTAACTAGCCACAACAAGCGCGCTAACTTATGTGTGCTTGATAGCCTGCTATGATGGGTCGTTTGTTGAAAATCATGGATCTAAACTATGTTATAGTAGTTAGGTGCATAATCCGTTTTAACATGTACTCAAAGCCGTTAGAATAACTCGATAACGTTATTAGCATTAAGAGGATAGGAAACTAACTAGCCGTTTACCTTAACTAAGCCTACGAAGTACCAGTTTTTAAGGAACAAATAGGCTTCGGAGTGCGTTCGTTGTCAGAATTATGTGGCGCAGATGAATAGGGAAACCAGTATCAATGTATGCGGGTGTTGATGTTGAACACATTTCCCCAAGTATTGTAAGTTAGATCAGATCTGTGGGGAATGTACGTGACATGATCTGTTCAGGAACGTTCTGTGGGTAAAGTCTAGTCATGTTGCAGGCTCACACATTGGGTTCCGTAGCTACCAGGAAAATAACTGGACATCTCACCCACCTCTCCCCAGACTAAGAAGAGAAGGAATAACGGCCGTGCCAAGAAGGGTCGTGGACATGTCCAGCCCATCCGCTGCACTAACTGTGCCCGGTGTGTGCCTAAGGACAAGGCCATCAAGAAGTTTGTCATCAGGAACATTGTCGAGGCTGCTGCGGTGAGGGACATCACAGAGGCCAGCGTGTTTGACTGTGAGTAGCTGCTGAATGATGTCAAACATGCAAATATCTACTTTTTTGTGTTGGCAAATGGTCGTGCATGTATCTGGTGCATTGGGAGGATTATGCTGGGGGAAATGTGAAAGTATCGGGCAAGTGCTTTTGTATTTTTTCCCCCTGTACACATGTGGCTGTATTGAATGACTGACCTAGACTACAGTGGCTTACAGTTAAATAAATAAAAATTATAATAATTTAAATGAGTACTGTAGTATCAATATTCTGGCCCAGCTCTGAGGTGCCATTGATCTGACCTTGCCCTTATTGTTGTCTCCCCTCTAGCATATGTGCTGCCCAAGCTGTATGTGAAGCTGCACTACTGTGTGAGCTGTGCCATCCACAGTAAGGTGGTGAGGAATCGCTCCACCGAGGCCAGGAAGGACCGCACACCACCACCTCGCTTCAGGCCCAGTGTAAGTTATAGACCCTTAACTAGGAGCTAAAAAGAGTAAACGGCCTCAGCAGTGCACCTCCCCTAATTAAACTACTGGACGTACTGCGTTGGATGTGATGGCAGAGATTATGGAAGGACGTGTTTGGTGGGCTTTTACATTCGAAAGCCATGTAGCCTAAGAATGTCAAGTTAAATTGACCTCAGCTAGTTAGTCAATTGACAAACTAAACTAATTGATTTATAAACCTGAAAGCATGATCTGAATCTTTTCCAATTCACCTAGTCTGGATCCTAAAGCTCTTTTTGGGACAGGAAGTTGAGATGGTAGACGAAGTGAATGAAAGCATTATGAAATTATGAAAGCATGTTATGAATATTTGACTAAATGTTGTTTATATTTTCTCCCTTCTAGGGTGGTGCCCCAAGACCACCTCCAAAGCCCATGGGTTAATATGGTGGACTATCCTAAGGGTTACTGTCAGTTTTATGTGAAAATAAAAGTGATTTAACTGTACATCAGAAGTGTTACATTTGTATACCACCTTGGGAGCAGAATATCTGAAATACTGTATATTGAATATGCCAATTTAATGGAGTCAGAACATTAACATGTATTTTTATTGGACACAATTAAGTTGAACAGAGCTGGGTTACATACCATAACATATTTTGATATCAAAAGTAACACTTATTTTAACGACTGAGGCAGTTTCATGACTTTGTCATCTTGAGGTAAAGTTTTATTTGTTGTCACATTACATTGGTCACAAAATTAAAACATTGCAATTCAGTGAAAGGTTAATGACCGGAATAAGGGCAATTCCACAGTAAGTGACTGACTCAGATTTTTCACTGACAAACAAAAGCCATACATTTGCCTCTGGTAATTCTGTTACCAATCTTTGCATCTGCACTGTTCAAGTAAAGGTGTTTTTTTGTCATGTTCTATGGAAATTCAAAGTAGTCCTTGTGCATAGAGTTGTATGGTTAAACTGCACTCATTGGATTTTGTTTGAGATGCTCAGGTTGTTCATTTTCAAATGTGTTACAAGAGGTGCTTGAAGATGGCAGCCCCCATGCACTTAATACAAACTCGTTTTGATAAGTCGGCTGTATTGTATATTGCTCTCCGTTACTCCTTTTTTGTATGATCATTAGCGTATACATGATCCCAATTTTAGCTTACGCAGCTATGAACCATATCGCGCACGGTAGTTTAAAAACATTGGCTAATGTTAACGAAGATTAACTAAACCAAGAGATCACAGACCGTGAGTCATAGTCATAGTGGGCAGAACAAGCACGAGCTAGCGCGATCCTATTGGAACGTTCTAGCACATGTTTGCATATTCCCGTCATAGAACGCCTTGTCTGAAGTACGCATGTGCAATACCTGAATTCGCCTTTGCAGTTAAAAAAGGTAAGGACTACAAAGTTTAGTCCACTCTGTTCGTAACCTATTTTAGTTTTGGGAAGAGAGCTATTGAGATCCACATTTTTAATCGATCAAATTAGCAGAATCTCGGCCAAAATGCATCTTCCACTGCCGGTCACTGGGTCAAGCGGATGCTTCACATTTAGGCATCCAGTGAAATATCTGTCTCGTTATATCTGTGGTGTTAAAACAATGTCAAATTCTGCAATATTTATGCACGTTGGTCATTGCTCTCAGGGTTGCCATGCTCGCTATTTTCTAGCTAAATTCGGATAAAAATTTCGCTGGTGAAAATATATTGGTCGCGGGTTTAAAACTACTTCTAAATTGCACCACGGCCGCCATTGAATTGCCATGGCATTTCTCTTAAAAAAATGTAATTCACTGTGACCTGCTGTTGATTTGTACGACAGTGAGGCAGGCTGTTCGCTTGGAGATAGTTTAAACTGCATTCTAATGTTGACTTTGCTAAAATAAAACTATCAAGCGAAGTGTTTCATGCATGCTCAGTTCTTAGGTCTCGGGGGCTGCSGGAGTGGAAATGTGAAATGGAAGTTATGGAACTACCTCCCGTGGTTCATTTTACGGGGGAAGTCTTCAATGAAACTGACATTAAATATGGAGAATGATACATTTGCCTCTCTTTTGGCCATCAAGTAGCCTATTAATGTATACTGTATTCCATTTCAGACTATTTGATACAATAACATATGTTAAATGACGATATCACTGAAGTCATTGCAAATCAATTTGTGCCACTTTTGTAGCCTACCTGGAGCTGGCAAACCAATTTATTAAATAGCCTATAACTTCAGTTTATTGTTGTAGCCTTGTGTTATTATGCAATTATTAATGGACATGTTTAATAACAGAAGTAATCAAAGCTCTATCGTAATCAGATTAGGCTACAGGTAAAACAATTAAAAAATGTAATTAAATGCTTGTCAACAAAACGGGCASTTGTTAACAAGCATATTCATTTCATATACAGTACCAGTCAGAAGTTTGGACACACCTACTCAGGAGTTAATTTTTTCTTTTTATTTTATAATAGTGAAGACATAAAAACTATTAAATAACACATATGGAATCATGTAGTAACCAAAAAAAGTGTTAAACAAATCAAAATATATTTTTGATTCTTCAAAGTAACCACCCTTTGTCTTGATGACAGCTTTGCACACTTGGCAGTCTCTCAACCAGCTTCATGAGGAATGCTTTCCAACAGTYTTGAAGGAGTTCCCACATATGCTGAGCACTTGTTGGCTTCTTTTCCTTCACTCTGCAGTCCAACTCATCCCAAACCATCTCAATTGGGTTGAAGTTGGGTGATTGGGGAGGCCAGGTCATGTGATGCAGCACTCCATCACTCTCCTTCTTGGTCAAATAACCCTTACACAGCCTGTAGGTGTGTTGGGTCATTGTCCTGTTGAAAAACAAATGATAGTCCCACTAAGCACAGACCAGATGGGATGGTGTATTGCTGCAGAATGCTGTGGTAGCCATGCTGGTTAAGTGTGCCTTGAATTCTAAATAAATCAGTGTCACCAGAAAAGCACCATCACACCTCCTCCATGCTTCACGGTGAGAACCACACATGCGGAGATCATTCGTTCACCTACTCAGCATCTCACAAAAACACAGCCAAATTTAGACTCATCAGACCAAAGGACAGATTTCCACCAGTCTAATGTCCATTGCTCGTGTTTCTTGGCCCAAGCAAGTCTCTTATTATTGGTGTCCTTTAGTAGTGGTTTCTTTGCAGCAATTTGACCATGAAGGCCTGATTCACACAGTCTCTGAACAGTTGATGTTTAGATGTGTCTGTTACTTGAACTCTGTGAAGCATTTATTTGGGCTGCAATTTCTTGGGCTGGTAACTCTAATGAACTTATCCTCTACAGCAGAGGTAACTCTGGGTCTTCCTTTCCTGTGGTGGTCCTCATGAATGAGAGCCAGTTTCATCATAGCGCTTGATGGTTTTTGCGACTGAACTTGAAGAAAGTTTAAAAGTTCTTTAAATGTTTTGCATTGACTGACCTTCATGTCTTAAAGTATTTTACCTTTATTTAACTGGGCAAGTCAGTTAAGAACAAATTCTTATTTACAATGATGGCCTACCCCGGCCAAACCCTAACCCAGACGACGCTGGACCAATTGTGGACCGACCTATGGGACTACCAATTATGGCCGGTTGTGATACAGCCTGGAATCGAACCAGGGTCTGTAGTGACACCTCAAGCACTGAGATGCAGTGCCTTAGAACGCTGCTACACTTGGGAGCCCAATGATGGACTGTCATTTTTCTATGCTTATTTGAGCTGTTCTTGCCATAGCATGGACTTAGTCTTTTACCAAATAGGGTTATCTTCTGTATACCCCCCCCCCCTACCTTGTCACAACACAACGGATTGACTCAAACGTATTAAGAAGGAAAGAAATTCCACAAATGACCTTTTAACAAGGCACACCTGTTCATTAAAATTCATTCCAGGTGACTACCTCATGAAGCTGGTTGAGAGAATGACAATAGTGTGCAAAGCTGTCATCAAGGCAAAGGGTGGCTACTTTAAAGAATCTAAAATATWAAATATATTTGATTTGTTTAACACGTTTTTGGTTACTACATGATTCCATATGTTATTTCATAATTTTGATGTCTTCACTATTATTCTACAATGTAGAAAATAGTAAAACAAAAACAACAAAAAACCCTGGAATGAGTAGGTGTGTCTAAACTTGGTACTGTACATAATATATATATATAACTCAGTGATTGAAATGATGACCCCATCCTCAGTAGYCTATTCCAGCAGGCTATTTGGGAAACACAAGCACTTCTTACCTCGAAATCTATTCATTTCGAACGAATTAGTCTGTTCATTTGAACTAAGCAAGCTGCTAAATCATTCAGTTTACATCTTGCCTATATCTTGTCTAGGCTACCGTAGATTATCTGAAAGAGATGTAGGCCTATCAGGAGCTGTAGGCTACCAAGTTTACTCTAAAACCAGGGCTAAATTGAATTACAATCATGAACTCAAATTCTAATCTGTAGCCTATGCCTATTGAAATGACAAGTTGATCTCACAAATGGGCCATTTATAACTGTTTGTATTCTTAACATCTGGCACATAATAACAGCACAATTGCCAGAAAATAGCCTAACATTTGATTTTTTATGKTCATCCAAGTTTTTTTTTGAGATCCTCTGTCTAACTGTCTAACTGTCATCACTCAAACACTCCTATATACATGCGCAAAGGGGATATATTTACAATTATAAGCCTGGTTCGAGCACTAAATGCTGATTGGCTGAAAGTCGTGGTATATCAGACCATATACCATTTCTTTGACCCCAAAATATTTTTTACTCATCTAACTGGTTACCAGTTTATAATAACAATAAGGAACCCGGGGGGGGTTGTGGTATATGGCCAATATACCACGGCTAACAGCTGTGGTACATTGTCAAAAATACTGGATGTTGTTGACAAGCATATTCAGTTCACTTTTACTTGAGTCATTTTCTATTAAGGTATCTTTACTTTTACTCAAGTATGACAAWTGGGTACTTTTCCAACCACTGGCTACTGTAGACTATCTGAAATAAGATGTAGGCCTATCAGGGGCTATGCTATAGGCAACCTGCATCTATCTAAGCAAACCATGGCAAACTTGAAATACAGTCATGAACCCAGATTTGAGTCTGTAGTTTATACCTATTGAAATGACAAGTCAATCTCCTATATAGGCCATTTATAACTGTTTGTAGTCTTGTGGCACATAATAACGGCACAATTGCCAGAAAACATTTGTTTTTTAAAAAGTTTGTCCAAGTATTTTTTGCTCAGAGATTTCGAGATCCTCTGTCCAACATTCATCACTCAMACTCCCCCAATCGGATATATCTATAGTTATGCACATGCGCAAAAGGGAATTATTTACAATTATAAATGGGGTTCGAGCCCTGAATGCTGATTGGCTGAAAGCCATGGTATACCATGGGTATGACAAAAATGTACTTTTATGTTGGTAACCAGTTTATAATAGCAATAAGGCACCCTGGGGGTTTGTGGTATATGGCCAATATACCACGGCTAACGGCTGTATCCAGGCACTACGCGTTTCGTCATGCTTAAGAACAGCCCTTAGCCGTGGTATATTGGCCATATACCATACCCCTCGTGCCTTATTGCTTAATCAATCATAGCAGTCAAATAAATTAAATCGACAGCCATTGATGGAAAATTATCTGGCGAGTTTAATAAGGACAAATGACCTTTTCTCTTGCGATATATTCAAATTAGTTTATTCGTAAAAAATATTATTTAGATTTTAAAAAACTATTTAGCTTCTAACGTAGTTACAAGTTACGTTGATTTGTTGATTTTCYTTCTTAATTGGCTGGATAACATTATGAGAAAATAGTTTATTGTATAAATGTGGAAACTCCTCTCTTGCTGTAAAAAAAAATGTTGGCCTAGTTTTCAGGCCTTTTGGGGAGGTTTTCTGGTCATTGGGCTAGAGATTTTAGCTAGACCTGGCAACCCTGATTGCCTCTGTTGCTGCTTGAGGTTACTTCACAGTTCATACATAATTAATTTGTCATCACACAGTGGAAAGGATAAATGAATGAGAAACTGATAAGCACATTCATACGTCCTAGAATTATCCTATGTACATCAAGTGCATTCATAGTACAATTTGATTTGAGGTTTTTTAAGATACCCATACATTTGTTTGCCATTTTTTACAGGAGGATGCAAACAATGACTAAACATTTCACATAAAATACTGAACTTGGTCTCAAACGTTGTACACTCCACACACTGCAAAAACTCAAATACATTTAGAGGTTTTCGGTTGCTTTAAAATCACAGGAGGTAATGTTTTCTGGATTAATGGGTTGCTTGTGCTGTGGCTGGACAAGATTTGGGATATAGCTGACCACATCTACCAAAACTATGCTAAACGCACACTACAACATACAGATATTCACATAACTATACAAAAGTAGAGAAACTTCGATAGACTGAAATATTTTGTAAGTGGTTTTCTCACTATTCAGTTTCCATTTGTGCAAATGGAGTCTACCCATCAAAGTAGTCCTCGTTTCCTGGACCATTCAGTGCAAAATTACAACATTCTGTGGAAGTTGACATCGAGTCACCTCTGTAAAATTGGGATGGAGATTACAAGACATGACATATTGTCAGTCACAATATRGTCAATGAAGCACCCATTTTAAGTGGAGGGAAAGACCAATACATTACTCAATTCTGTAGATGGCCCGTCTCATTAAGAAAATCCTATAAAACACTGTTCATCTGGTGTGCAGAGCATTCTTGTACAAAGTCATAATTTAAAGCGTTACAATATAATTTATCAGTGCAATACAACAATCTCAGAAAACAAAACCCTCCAAAGGTAAAAGTCATTTCACTTCACACTATTATCACATTTAAGCAAAGAATCTAAAAGTGAAATCCTCAATCGCATATGACCACCTCAGTCAACTCCTATCTATCACTGGATGGTTCAAGAGTCTGATCTGCACCGTAATTATAAGGCTCCTATTAACTCTCTACTTCTCCACCCCTGAAATCTGTAACCATCCACAGTAAACGATCCACGTCACCTAAATATTGAAGTGCCCTTAAACAGGATATTTTACGTTCATCATAATCTCCTTTACACATGATCACGTACTCTAAAAATAATAAAATGAACGGTTTGCTGCTATGTAACAGTTAAGGCAATGTGTGTCTGTCTCTGTGTAACGTGGTGCAGAACAAACCTGAGCCCATGTCTTCTTAAAGCAGCAGACACCTCTGCCCCTCCCTCCCTCCCTYCCTAGCCAGTCCCAATTCGCTCCCACCTCTACCCTTGGCCTTAATGATGTGAATAGATCTGTAAGGTGGAAGCAATACAGTGAAAGCTCCCCCAGTACACTGATTATCCCTATCCAGACCCTTCAGATTTGTGTAAACATTCAAGGGGAAGGGCCAAGTTGGGACCGAATCTCCCCTTTAACCCCCCCCTCCTCAGCCCACCTGGTGCTCCCCGCGGATGATGTGCGAGGTGAACTGGTAACGGCCCTGGCTGTGGTGCCCACAGACGTTGCACTGGAAGGGCTGGCGGAAGCCGTGGCAGCCCATGTGGATGGTGAACATCACGTGGTCCAGGAAGAACATGCGACAGTGCTCACAGCGGAATGACCGCACCGCTCGCCCCTCCCCGTCCACCACCTGTATAGAAGCCTCCCTGGAGATGGAGGGTGACCCTAAACCGGGGGTCCCCGATCCCTTCACGCTAGTTGGGATGGTGGTGATGATGGGCACGGGGCAGGCCCTGTCCCCTCTCTCCCTTTCTATGTCTGGGTCGTTGGCCTGGCTGGGGTTGGGACGGAGATGGGTGCGGCTGCGGAGCAGGCCTGGTGTTGGGTAATGTAGATGAGGGAGGAGGTGGGGGTTGTTGGAGTTGCTGGTTGGAGCTGTAACCCTGGTGCTCTGCTGCTCCTCTGCTGTGCTCTCTGTGTCGGACTTGTCTTTGAAATCGTGGCAGCCGTTGCTGGGGCCGTTGCTGACAGTGAGGCTGTGGATGTTGCTGTGACCTGAGGGTACGTTCTTGTGTCCCTCACCTGCTTCCCGTCCAGCGAGCTCCACAGACACGGCCACATCTCCAGCTCCACCATTGACCTGGGGACCCAGAGGAGTCCGGTGGCTGTAAACAGAGCTGATGACTGGGCTGGAGTCGGACAGGCAGGCAGGGTAGGGCAGGGCCAGCTGAGGGGGCTTAGACCCAGGGTCCTCACCACCTTCACACCTGCGGAGGAATCTGCCCCCAATCCTTGCTAACCCTGTAGCACCAGCTTCTCCATCAAGGTCAGAGTGCAGGTCCCCATTCTTATCCTCTTCAGGGCCAGGGGATAGTTCATAAGGTAGATCACGGTTGTTGAGCCTCATGTGCTTTTCTCCTGTAAAGAAGGACACATCAGTGTTGACGACCTCAGGTTCATAGGACTGTATCATCATGTTAAAGCAATGTTGGGCTTCAATACCTTCAGGAACATGGAAATATATAAACAGGAGAAAACTCACCCAGAAACTTCTGTGGTGTGGACCTCTTGCGTTTGGTGACGCTGTTGACCAGCCTGTGTATGAAGGACTGTTTCTCAGTGGACGGCTGGAGGACAGGTTCTGGCTCAGGGATCAGCTCCATGCCCTCCCCTACACAAAACACAGCAGACTCTGTTCARATAGACACTACATTGACATAATACTGGAAAGACAGTCTTCTGGGTCACAGTACATTGACTGGGCCAGTGAGCTCAGATTGAACTAACACAAAATGAAGGAGCAAAGTGCATTTCAGTATGTTTGTGTCGTGTGGATGATGACAGAGTCAATGTGTGTTACCCTGTACATTTCACATTACGATGTGTGTGTATGTTACCCTGTGTAGTGGGGTCAGTGCTGAGTGCTGGCTGATGGTTCTGTAGACTCTTTAGGTAGTTCTGGCAGCGTTCAAGGTGTTCCTCCAGGGTACTCTGCTGCTTGTAGCTACGACCACAGTAACTGCATTTGTAAAGTTTACCCACTGTCAGAGAGGGCACTGCAGCACAGAAACACAGCGATTCATGGGTCAATCAATGGGTAATGCATCCTTCTCTTTTGATCTGTTTTGGTAAAATGAGGTCTACAAAATATGACAAAACTACTGATTGTTTCCTAGGGAAGTTAGTTATTCCTGCAAGTAAKTCAAATAAAAAGATACATGTAGTTGTGCATAATTAGAGTTTTATTCAATCATTCAGTACTAGTTCATGACCTAGTCGTTACACTATGTACTCCCCCTTCTCCGTGAATTCCCGAAATTGTTCTCTGTTCCACGCCTACGGCGTTAAAAAACACTCAACTCTCCACCGCAACGTTCCACCTTACCAAGCAGTCGGAGAAACTGACGTCATTTCACCGAAATCCGACGTTGTGCAGGTTTGCTTTCTTCGAAAATGAACCTATTTGTTCAGAACAGCAAGGCAGAGACCCACCAAGGCTTGCCTGTCTCTATCAACAACTGTTGAATGCATGTCTACATTAAATTGAAAAACACCAACAGGACATCCTGTTTTGAATAGTTTTAAATGTCATTTCTTGCACATGTGGTAACTTACATTCCTGTAAAGACAATTGGTATCTATTTCCTCTGAGCCTCACTCTAGAGCTAAATTGACTTTTCTAATGCAATCACATGCATTGTGCTATAGATTTGTACTTTTTTCTAGATGCAATATGAGCAAAATGTAGTACGAAGTGCAGACACCTAATACTGAGAAGTGATGATATTACAATACTATTACATTACATAGTGAGCTAATACCTTGTTACAGGTAGAGGCTCTATTCCCCATCTGGTCCCACTTAGAGCCCAAATGGTCTCACCAGTTTCCTGGCTTGACATTAGAAAGCAGGCTACTGTGTCTTACCAGTGTGTGTGCGGATGTGTCCAGAGAGTGCGTCCCGGCGGCGACAGGCGTAGTTACAGAAGGGACATTTAAAGGGTTTCTCTCCAGAGTGCAGCTTTGTGTGGCGCAGCAGGTTCCCCTTCTGGGTGAAGGAGGCTCCACACTGGTTACACATGAATGGACGCTCACCTGACAAAATACACACACACACACATTCATTCCTCGTTATCCATGTCAATACTATCAAGTTGTAGCAAGGATCCATATCGAATCACCGTTTTTACAGCTAAGCCAAAGGAGTGTGGTCTGAGGTCTAACCTGCAGTCTATTCATCCTCACCTGTGTGGCTGCGTTTGTGCACTGTTAGTACATTGGGCCCGATGCAGACCATTCCACACACGTCACATTGGAGCTTACAATTGGGCAGTCGGATGGGACCGGCAGATGCAGGCTGAGGACTGGCAAGCTCCCCGTAACCCTTTCCTGGTCCTCCCCATACCTCACTCCCCTCTTCTGTCTTGTCCCCTCTTTCATCCCTCCACCCATCATCCCTCTCTCCATCTCTTCTCTCTGGCTGTGGAGAACCTGCAGACTCATTGTCACTGTAGAGTTCTATCTTAATGGAGCTCACTAAGGAAAGTGGAGACAGGCGAGAGACGCTTTGTTAATAATCATCAGAACTTAGCATACGGAAACGTATTTCTTAAATTGCACGGAAGTAAATCTTTATATATTAAAATACCGATAAAAATGTATCGTATGGAAATAATTCCTCAAGGGAGATAACTGCCCACTGACTTCTTTCAGTCAGTTTTGCATGTGATATATTAAATACAGTACAGTCAATAGGTTACCGAGATCGTAGATAGGAGACAAACATTGAGTATACAAAACATTAAGAACACCTGCTCTTTCAATGACATAGACTGAYCAGGTGGATCCAGGTGAAAGCTATGATCCCTTAATGATGTTTCTTCAATCCACTTCAATCAGTGTAGATGAAGGGGAGGAGACAGGTTAAAGAAGGATTTTTAAGCCTTGAGACAATTGAGACATGGAGTGTGTATGTGTGGGCAAGACAAAATATTGAAGTGCCTTTGAATGGGTTATGGTAGTAGTACACCCGTTTGTGAAGAACTGCAACGCTGCTGGGTTTTTCACACTCAACCGTTTCCCTTGTGTATCAAGAATGGTCCACCACCCAAAGAACATCCAGCCAACTTGACACAACTGTGGGAAGCATTGGAGTCAACATGGGCCAGCATCCCTGTGGAACGCTTTTGACACCTTGTAGAGTCCATGCACCGATGAATTGAGGCTGTTCTGAGGGCAAAAGGGGGGAAGGGGGGAGGTGTTGCCACTCAATATTAGGAAGGTGTTATTAATGTTTTGTACACTCAGCGTATAGCGATGACTGACCACTAAGAGATCTGTTTGGAGAGGACTGTTTACAGTTTGGAGTGGTCAATGTTGGAAACCTCAGACCTCCACAGAAATCACCTCGCTCCTTTGCTGACTCTCCTCCATTGCCTGTGAAGACACACGTACGCACACACACACACACACACACACACACCACACACACACACACACACACACACACACACACACACACACACACACACTATGCACTTGTATTCCATGTACTGAACCAGGCCTAAACATAATTAGACCAATTGTGTTACTTCTAAAAAATAATTTTTGGAATAAGACTTGGTAGCACAAGAAACATCCACTGTTTTTTCCATACCTGACATATATGAAAATCCATTGCAGTCATCAGCATTCATTTTCTCACCAGCTGACTATGGCACAGAGAGAAAAACAGACAAGTCAGAGCAATGATGTTAAATGTATTCTTTATAGCAGCTTTCTTTTTCAAATATCTGACTGCAGTAAATGCMGTAATAGATTGTTTGACACAAGTTTGTATTGTCTGTCTAACTGGCACTTTTCTCTAGTCTATCTAGATCACCTATACTCAGTTGCCAGGAAATGCACATATGAGAAGTTCAACATTTATAGTCAGTGCTGAAGTGTGACACTTGAACTCTCCTCCCTCCTCCACCACATACCCAGGAAATGTGGGGTATATGTTTTATCACATTTCTCTGGTTTATCATCATGATAAGTAAATCAATTATTACATTGTATTATTTTCATGTATTTTAAATGTTACATGGATCTTCTAATCAAACCCAAATGTAACATTTTGGTTACTGAGTGATCCTGGTGAGGCCAATATAAAGCTACCCATCCATCAGCAAGAGGATGGACAGTCTACCCCCCAGCCTTTGGTACCGCCGGTGCGCCAATCATATTAATGGAAGACATTCCTTGGGTGAATTCATTATGGAAACCGTTAAGTCTTTAGAACCAAACGGAAGCAAACAGAGCAAAACGAGAGTTTCTGTTGGACAAATTCAAGTAGGTCCCTCCCCTTTTCGTTCCGTTTAAGAAACGTTTTTCAACAGAATCGGCGGAATGAATACGCCCCTGACATTCGTTTCGTGTTGCCATGTCACTGTGCTGGCTTTGATGGAACAAGCTGATGATGGAACGTGACAGGTTAATAAGGGCGCGATAAATTAATATTGGTGCAAACAAGCATCAAAAGTCAACACAAATGCCATTTAGATGGGCACTTCCCCGATTGATGCAGCTGTCATCCGAAAATGACATGTCTGAAACTAGCGGAATAATGTTTCTTCTGAGACGTTGCTATGGCACCCACCACCCGACAAATGCTGTCCACCTGAACTAGCCCGAAACATATCCTTGCCAAAATGTCACTTTCTTTGACTAAACGCTGTTGTTAACAAGTGCATCACCCTCTTCCTTACCTGACGAACGACTATTGTTGTCGTTTTTAAATGTCAGAATATCTGTTGTCTCTGGCGACGGCAGCATCTCCGGATATAAATATTACCTGACAACTTCCGGGCCCATGTTGAGCCCGATGCAATCCGGGCTCCTTGGGACGTCCATAAACCATTGAAGTTGAAATGTAAAATGGGTAAGGGTTATGGTTTATAGAGTAGGGACGTCCCAAGGAACACGGATAGCACTGACCGCTGGCATACAGGCCGAATAGCCTACAACAGATTGGGCGCGTTCCTCTGCCCAGGCGTTGCTGACGCATACCAGGTCTTACAACGCCTGGATAGGTTTTACCCACTGCCTAACCACATCAAATGTTATAGCAATTTGGTGCCCGACTGCACAGTCGATGACGTGGTACGCAACCATTAGTTGAAACCTGCAACGTCTAGAGAAGACCATAACCTGATCAGTAGCTAGTGATTGCCGAAAACATCGATGCACAGGCTAATTAAAGATGTGGAAAACAGCAGATTTATTGAGGCACCAAAAAGTACATTTTTTAAATCAGAAATGTGTGATGTTTAGGTACTGGTCTAGAGAGCATTTTTCTATTATATTAATTGACAATCATTATAGTTGGCGTTCTACAATTCACCACAAGATGGCAGCAATTTATTTTTATTATTATAATAGAGCAACCTAAATATTGGAGTCACTATTATCAAGAAGTTGGATACAGAACATCTTTTAACATCAACCCCAATGTACAGCTGTCTAACAGCTTGAAATGGTTTACAATATTGCTATGCTGCTGTAATCCTGCTATAAGAACCCGTGTGACATGTTTGTCTGAGAAAATAAAATACATATCATTAAAGAAAAGAGAGCAACCTGGCTACTACAAAAAGTTATCTGCATCTAGAAAGTATTCCTTCTTGACTTGGATAAAACACATTATKACAGTTGATCCTGTGAGAGGACGACCAAGTCCGTGCCACATCATTGGCATTTGGGTTGACGGGTCGAGCAGGGAAATCATTTATTTCGATGATCAGGCTTCTGTCCTCTGAGCAGAGTCTCATAGGCTTCCTGGATCTGTATAAACATCTTCTGTGCCTCTTCCATCTTGCTGCCAGGGTTGTGGTCTGGGTGCCACACCTTCACCAGCTCTCTGTAGCTACGTGTTACCTCCTCCATAGAAGCGTCCTTACTCACTGACAACATCTGAAACACAACACAGACATATACAGCATGGGGCAGGCATAGTAGGGCATGCTCATTGAGATACAGAAAATCGAGCCAACCAGCAGCATCAATAGTATTTGACTGCATGTATGCTATTGTAGCCGCACCAAAGGCAGACACATCAATTGAATCTTGCTATGGTAACTACCCSCAGGGGCAGCAACATCAATGGTATYGACCCCTCTGCTATAGCTCAATGTTTCAGTGTTACACAGTCATACTCACTTGCAGTGCCTCTCTCTCCCTCTGACTGCGCTCTGTGAGCAGTATCTCCAAAACTTTCCTCCAGCTCTCCTCCGAGGGGCCCCAGCCCGTGAAAGCACCCAGTATCCTATAAGTTTTAGTTTAGTTCAGTTTAGGTTCGAAAGATACTCATTATACATCGGACCAGAGGAGGCTGGTGGGAGGACCTATAGGAGGACAGGATCATTGTAATGGCTGGAATGGAATTAATGAAAAGGTATCAAACACATCAAACATATGGAAACCACGCTTGACTCAATTCTATATATTCCATTCCAGCCATTACAATGAGGCCAGTCCTCCTATAGCTCCTCCCACCAGCCTCAGGACTAATCTTCCTGGGTTCATACTCAAACACATAAACAAGAACAAAATCCTATCCCTAAAATGATTAATTCAGCAACTTCTTAAACTTATATTTGTTTGTATGTTTGTTTGTTTGTGTGTTTCTAGTCACTTGTGGTTATGGTTGTACCTGTAGGGTAGCAGCAGGAAATACTCCACCACCGAGCGGAGCCAGGGAAAGAACCAGAACATGTCCAGCAGGGCTGCCACACAGTCAGACAGGTAGTAGAGAGTGGCTGTGGTGTTGTGGAAGATACTGTATCCCAGTGGAGCTGAGAATGCCAGCCAGACTAGGGCCAGACGGTAGAGACGAGGACCTATAGACAACAGAAACAGACACATATGGATACAAGTAACAAGATATTAGTAACAAGGAGGAGAATTGTTGATTCAGCGTTAGACGCCAAGAGAAAATTGTGTTTTTTATGACTGAAAGCATAGGAAGGGTAATATATTCTACTACTCTATAGATTTGGCAACAGTATCTGCATGTCTTCTGTTGTAATGGCCTCCAGGGCCAGCAACGGCAATTATTATTATTATTWTTWTTTTTTAACAAGGCAAGTCAGTTAAGAACAAATTCTTATTTACAATGACGGCCTAGGAACAGTGGGTTAACTGCCTTGTTCAGGGGCAGATTTTTACCTTGTCAGCTCAGGGATTCGGTTACTAGTCCAACGCTCTAACCACTAGGCTACCTGCCGCCCCTACTTTATAGATAGTACTAGCTGTAAAAGGTCATCATAGGCAGGTTTGGATGGACTTTGGCCTATTGTAATAGTGGAACATAGTTGGTTGGAGATGTAAAATCATGGGCCATGGTCTACATACCCAGTTCTTGTTGACTCCCAGAAGGTGGATGGGTTTTGAACCTGCGGTGCTGTGACGCTGTGACGCTGGCAGCGATACTGATGGGCAGAGGGGAGATGGTGCTGCCATAGAAGATAGGGGAGGTGATGACACAGGCTATGAGGGTCTTGTGTAGGTCAGTTGTCTGCTCTCCCACACTGGAAACYAGGTGGACCCCGGCGCCCACACACAGCGGCAGTACAATCAGGTAGAAGAAACTCAGTGAGTTCAGGCCGATCAGTGCCACCGTTCCAAAATAGATCCCTACGGAAATCTGACCAGCAAATCTGGCAAAGCTCACAGGTGGAGGTCTGGCTATAGGATGCCTTTTTCTATCTCTTAACCCTCCTTCCGTCTCCCGGTTGGCTTCTCCCACGTATGCAGGGATACGAAAGAACTCTCTGGCCCAGCCAACTCCAAAGCCCCCAAGGGTTAGCATCCATAGCAGGGCATGGCTGTCTCTTCCTAAGTACAGGTGATGAAGGCCCAACGGTCCACCCATTGCCCATAAGGCATAGGTGACAGTCACACTTTTCGTCATGATGATAGGATGGATAGGATCTCAGTGGATCAATGTTTGGACTATAGAAGAAAAACAGTCATCCTTGAAGACGAGAGTCTGCAATTCATAAGCAAAATGTGGATTATTTTTGAAAGAAGGTTAACGCAGTCACAGGCTGAAAGTAATGAGCAAAAACTATGATATACGAGAACATACACAGCATTCAGGGAAATACATACACGTCTTCATTGAAGGAAATAAATATGACACACATTGTAACTATGTAACAGTTATCATAGCCTAATTATGTAATTAGCACTGAGCAAAAATATAAACATAACATGCAACAATTTCAAAGATTTTACTGTCTTACAGTTCAAATAAGGAAATTGATCAATTGAAATACATTCATTAGGCCCTAATCTATGGTTTTCACATGACCGGGAATACAGATATGCATCTGTTAGTCAAAGACACCTTTAAAAAATGTAGGGGCGTGGATCAGAAAACCAGTCAGTATCTGGTGTGACCACCATTTGCCTCATGCAGCGCGACACATCTCCTTCGCATAGACTTGATCAGGCTGTTGAATGTGGCCTGTGGAATGTTGTCCCACTCCTCTTCAATGGCTGTGCGAAGTTGCTCGATATTGGCGGGAACTGGAACACACTGTTGTACACGTCGATCCAGAGCATCCCAAACATGCTCAATGGGTGACATGTCTGGTGAATATGCAGGCCATGGAAGAACTGGGATATTTTCAGTTTCCAGGAATTGTGTACAGATCCTTGCGACATGGGGCCGTGAATTATCATGCTGAAACATGAGGTGATGGCGGCGGATGAATGGCACGACAATGGGCCTCAGGATCTCGTCACGGTATCTCTGTGCATTCAAATTTGCATTGATAAAATCCAATTGTGTTCGTTGTCCGTAGTTTATGCCTGCCCATACCATAACCCACCGCCACCATGGGGCAATCTGTTCACAACATTGACATCAGCAAACCACTCCCCCACACGAYGCCGTACACATTACGCTGTCTGCCATCTGCCCGGTTGCCATCTGCCCGGTACAGTTAAAACCGGGATTCATCCATGAAGAGCACACTTTCCAGCGTGCCAGTGGCCATCGAAGGTGAGAAATTGCCCACTGAAGTCAGTTACGACGCCGAACTACAGTCAGGTCAAGACCCTGGTGAGGACAACGAGCCCACAGATGAGCTTCCCTGAGATGGTTTCTGACAGTTTGTGCAAAAATGATTTGGTTCTACAAAACCACAGTTTCATCAGCTATCTGGGTGGCTGGTCTCAGACGAAGAAGAAGCAGGATGTGGAGATCCTGGGTTGTCATGGTTACACACGGTCTGCGGTTGTAAGGCCGGTTGGACGTACTGCCAAATTCTCTCAAACGACGTTGGAGGCGGCTTATCGTAGGAAAATGAACACTCAATTCTCTGGCAACAGCTCTGCTGGAAATTCCTGCAGTCAACATGCCAATTGCACACTCCCTCAAAACTGTGGCATTGTGTTGTGTGACAAAACTGCACATTTTAGTTTGGCCTTTTATTGTTCCCTGCACAAGGTGCACATGTGTAATGAGCATGCTGTTTAATCAGATTATTGTTATGCCACACCTGTCAGGTGGATGGATTATCTTGGCAAAGGAGAAATGCTCACTAACAGTGATATAAACAAATTTGTGGACAACATTTTTTGAGAAATAAGCTTTTTGTGCGTATGGAACATTTCTGGGATCTTTTATTTCAGCTCATGAAACGTGGGACCAACACTACATGTTGCGTTTATATTTTTGTTCAGTGTAGCTCTCTGAACATTTGTTAATGTTTAGGAATGTGAAGAACGAAGGGACAGAATAAGAGATAAAAGATAAATAATACACACTATTATTATAAACAGTTAAAACAGTACACTTTGGGTGCTACGGATCCATAACATGATGACAAAGCTGGACTGATAAGAACAAGAACATGCCGTTTTCATGGAACAAAATGAATCACTGCAGTATATCACATTCTCTATGAACTTACTGTTGATAGACCACAGAATGTACCCTTGATTAGACTTACATAAATATGATTTTGAGTTATTTTGTAAAAGACACAAACTTACGACACAAATCAATCTTGGCAGTACAAATTCTTCCGTGGTTTAGAGATTGTTGTTGCATCAGTAATGGACTTTGGATGGTGACAATGAAGTTGATAGGCCTTCTGGGCCCTGAATAGGCACAATAAACTTGATTCACACTTCCTGGATAACTGCAATGATAAAACAGGCGTAAATATGGTAATTTGGGACAGAATACTTTCAATGTTTTAATAGTGGTGGAAAGTAAACAAATATGTATACATGCATGTTCCTGTCAATATTATGCTTCAGAAATGTATGATTTTATTCTAGTAAAATACTTTGATAAAAACATCAGGGTTCAATTTTTCATGAAACAATGCTTGGACCAATCAGCTCAGAACGAAGTTTCATCTGCCAATCACAATATACCCTAGGGAAATATTCAACCAATCAATACCAGATTTTTACATTTAATTGGAGAGGCGCGGTCCCCCCACCGCCACCCCCTCCCATGTTGTGTTTGGAATTAACTGTGTTCTAATCTACTGTCATAAATGTATCCGTAAATTCGAATCTTGAACAAAATGTCAGCAAGGAAATACATCTAACCGCTCTCCCCTTTCTCCACCCCTGCCCACGGCCCGCCCCGTACGGTTATAGCGCACCGAGGACCGTGATGCTTGCTAGTGGAGTTGAAACAGGGGTACAATGACCGTAGTTTTGCAATTAGTTTAGGACAAATGTAGGTAACTTGCCACAATGGTCTAACCTGCGAGAGATGTTTTGTTGTTTTATCGCCGGGTCACCGCGCTTTTAGTCACGTTTTATTATATTTTAACCCTTGCGTTATGGTTTCGTAGGATGGAAGTAGACGACGTGTCGGTTAGAGAGCAACTTTTCCACAACAGAGTGCGAGAGACTTTTGTAAGTAATTTTAAACCTCATATAAAAGCATTTCAGCGAGATGTTCATCCGTGCTAACTACATTGTTAAAAGAGTTCTAACTATTGTGTTTGTTCAATGAAAACCATGCCATGGATGCAGTGGTGTTAACTACTTAAGTACAAATACAGAATTATTGTTTGTGGGGGTGTATCTGGATTCCGTAGGCTACTTTACTACATTCCTGAAGAAAATGATGTACTTTTTACTCCATACATTTTTCCCTGACACCCAAAAGTACTCGTTAAATTTTGAATGCTTAGTAGGACAGGAAAATGGTCAAATTCACGCACATTATCAAGATAACATCTCTGGTCATCCCTACTGCCGATATCTGGCGGACTCACGAAACACAAATGCTTCGTTTGTAAATTATGTTGGATTGTACCCCTGGCTAAACGTAAATGTTTTAAAACAAGACAATTGTGCCGTCTGGTTTGCTTAATATAAAGAATTAGAAATGTATACATTTACTTTTGATACTGAAGAATATTTAAAACTAAATGCTTTTAGGCTTTAACTCAAGTAACGTTAGTATTTTATAATAACTGTAGCCTTATGTTATTACGGGGTACTCTACGGGGACCCTACAGCTGGTACTGTGTGTGTGCCTCCAGCTGGTCATTATCCAGTAATGTAGCTGAGGCATAGCCCAATATTGGACTAAAGAGCCTAAGGTTACTCCTTAGTCAAAGCACCTTACATGTTCTGTTTAAAGGGCGAATTGGCTCGAAGCCAAAACAGCCAAATGCTCCATCTAAACGTGAATTGATTTTCAATTGCGGTACGGTTCTAGGAACATAAATCCCTCTACTTTAATATCACATCAAAAATAATTTCACAAATGTACACTTACTGTACACCAAGTTGGGAGCAAGTCACTATTATTCGAGTCACAAGCAAGTCTCGAGTCACATTCTAAGAACGAGTCGAGTCGCAAGTTTTTTTCAATGTTAAGTCCCCAAAAAATTGGGATGCATGTAACAACTTGTTCAACTACAAAGCTTTGTCTATTTATTGAGGCAACCAGACTGCCCTTTTCATTATTTTGTCTACAACATATTTATAATAAGGGTTCCCTTGAGAAAATTGGACCTCCCTGAAATGACAATGGATAGCACTTACCATCCCATCCCCGAGTGCTTGAAATAACAACAACAAATGACCCTCCCCTATACCCAAAATAATTAAAACAAAGTGGATAGCAGAGAACATGTCTACCATTTACCCTTACTACTTGAACAGACCAGAGCCGTGGCTGTGCAGTTCTAGAAACTGTTCTGTCCTGTAAGCATTTGGCTACATGGCAACGCAGGAATTCTGATGGTTGTGGGTACGTAGACCATCGTGGACAAGAGTAGGGGTGTAAAGATCTCCTTTATAGTAAAAGCATGGCAGAAATCTGTCATTGTATTTGCAGGTCTGAGGGGGAAAAATGTAATAAACATTTCATGCAATTCTACTTCATTTTACATATAAGCATAATCTTTTTGTGCCACACAAATGACTGAAATTACAGGCCAAGAATGGACAGAGGCCTATGTGTTCATAGTAGCATATTTCTCCAATGCCAAATCAGTGTCTCGTTTGTAATGAAATTGTCCCTGTTTGCAAATAATTACATCTGAGACATCATTAGGAATCTGAGCATGGTACTTTCAAATGTTAGGCCTACATTTCCACCCCTGACACAGTATGCTTTAACTGCTGGCTACTCATCCGTGGCGTAAACCAATGAGAAGATCACACGTGTATCACCTAAAAGCTATCTGGGTTTAAACATCTTATATTGTACAGAAAGTGAATAGTTTAATCAATTGATGGTGACAGAATTAGATTTCTTCCCAAGCGAAGTACATCTTCTGTCTCCTCTGCTATAGATGGTTGTAGCTGTCTCTGAATGTCAAAGAAACGAAACTTTGATATCCCCATATGCATCGTAGTCGCGTCTTTCCCGGGTATTATACAGCTTTTTTTGTAGCACAAAGCATTGCGAAACAGCAGAGTTATAGATCACTTTATATAATAGGATCTGTTTTATTTTCTTAAATCTTAAGGTAACGATGGGTATGCCTGTGCTTTTTGCCATTTCCTTTGACTCTGAATTGCCACTGTAGGCCTACATAGCACAGCCATGGGTTAGGCAGCACACTAACACGTTTCTGATCAGCAAGAGCAAAACAAGCTGAGGCTCATGATCAAGACTATACATATTTTCTTTAACTAGGCAAGTCAGTTAAGAATTTGTTCTTATTTACAATGACTGCCTAGGAACAGTGGGTTAACTGCCTTGTTCAGGGGCAGAACAACAGATTTTTACCTTGTCAGCTCAGGGTTTCGATCTAGCAACCTTACGGTTACTGACCCAACGCTCTAACCACTAGGCTACCTGCGGCCCCAAAGACTAAGAAGATGATTGTGGACTACAGGAAAGGAGGACCGAGCACGCCCCCATTCTCAACGACGGGGCTGTAGCGGAGCAGGTTGAGAGCTTCATGTTCCTTCGTGTCCACATCACCAACACACTAACATGGTCCAAGCACACCAAGACAGTCGTGAAGAGGGCACGACAAAACCTATTCCCCCTCAGGAGACTGAAAAGATTTGGCATGGGTCCTCAGATCCTCAAAAGGTTCTACAGCTGCACAATCGAGAGCATCCTGACGGGCCTCCGACCGCAAGGCACTACAGAGGATGGTGCGTACAGCCCAGTACATTACTGGGGCCAAGCTTCCTGCCATCCAGGACCTCTATATCAGGCGGTGTCAGAGAAAGGCCCTAAAAATTGTCAGACTCCAGCCACCCTAGTCATACTGTTCTYTCTGCTACCACACGGCAAGCGGTACCGGAGCGCCAAGTCTAGGTCCAAGAGGCTTCTAAACACAGCTTCTACCTGCAAGCCATAAGACTCCTGAACATCTAATCAAATGGCTACCCAGACTACTTGCACCCCCATGTATATAAATTACTTCGACTAACCGGTGCCCCCGCACATTGACTCTGTACCGGTACCCCCTGTATTTAGCCCCGCTATTGTTATTTTACTGCTGCGCTTTAATTATGATACTTTATTTCTTGTAGGCATTTTCCTTAACTGCATTTTTGGTTAGGGGCTTGTATGTAAGCATTTCACTGTAAGGTGAACAACACCTGTTGTTTTTGGTGCATGTGACAAATAACATTTGATTTGAATATCCATTGCGGTGTGTAATGCAGCCTAGTTTTATTTACACCATCCCCGCTATTTTAGAAATATAACTTTGCTCTGTGCTTCTGCGAGCATGCACTTCGTAGCCTATAGGCTTTGGATTGTTTTATTGTGACCACACCAGACCATTAGGCAATAAGCATCAGAAAATGCATGCCTCCCTACTCCGTATCAAAGGCTTGGTTTGACAAGCTCTGTTTGCAGGAAAATAGCTGCTGGCTAAGGATGCTGCTGGGACACATGCAGCATTTACTTTTTCGCTCTTTACTTTAATTGCTGTTTGATCTGGCTTTTGAATTTAGAGTTTTTACCGGCGTCATGGTTTTGCCTTCGCCCAATGTTTTTCGTTCAGCTTTTTGCAACACCGGTCTGGTAAGGTTGAACGTCCCCTCTACTCTCGACAAAAGCTTCTCCCGAGTGGGTATTACTCCTACTCCCGTTGTCTGCTGCACTGCTGTTTGGATCCCACCCAGCGATCTGTTCCCCATCTGCCCTGGTCTGTCTCCCCTGTCTGGTACAGGTACCCCTTCCACACTCGCATCCAAAACGCATGCACATAAGTACACACACACCGCAGACTTTGGACTGATCTGCAAGCAATTATTGTAGGATTAGATGAAATATATGCAGAACAAAAATATAAACGCAACATGCGACAATTTCAAAGATTTTACGGAGTTACAGTTCATGTAAGGAAATCAGTCAATTGAATTAAATTCATTAGGTCCCATCTATGGATTTCACGTGGGTAGGTAGGCCACCCCCCCAGACCTGTCAGGTGGATGGGATTATTTTGGCAAAGGATGGGATTATCCTAACAGGGATGTAAACAAATTTGTCCACAAATTTGAGAAATACGCTTTTTGTGCATATGGAACATTTCTGGGATTTTTATTTCACCTCATGAAACATGGGACCAATGCTTTACATGTTGGGTTTATATTTTTGTTCCATGTAGTTTTACCAAAAGCAGTGCATTCGGAAAGTATTCGTACCCCTTTAAACACATTTTGTTACGTTACAGCCTTATTCTAAATGGATTGAAAAAATAAAAAATATTTGTCACATCAATCTAAACACAGTACCCCATAATGACAAAGTGAAAACAGATTTCTCATTTTGGGGGGCAAAATTTGAAGAAAAACTAAACAAAAATACCTTATTTACATAATTCAGACCCTTTGCAATGAGACTTAAATTSAGCTCCAGTGCATCCTGTTTCCATTGATAATCCTTGATGTTTCTACAACTTGATTGGAGTCCACCTGTGGTAAATACAATTGATTGGACATGATTTGGAAAGGCGTACACACCTGTCTATATAAATGTCTCACAGTTGACAGTGCATGTCAGAGCAAAAACCAAGCCATGAGGACGAAGGAATTGTCCGTAGAGCTCTGAGACAGGATTGTGTTGAGTCACAGATTTGGGGAAGGGTACCAAAAATGTTCTGCAGCATTGAAGGTCCCCAAGACCACAGTGGCCTCCATCATTCTTCATTGGAAAAAGTTTGGAACCACCAAGACTCTTCCTAGAGCTGGCCGCCCGGCCAAACTGAGCAATCGGGGGAGAAGGGCCTTGGTCAGGGACTTGACCAAGAACCCGATGGTCACACTGACAGCGCTCTGGAGTTCCTCTGTGGAGATTGGAGAACATTCCAGAAAGACAACCATCTCTGCAGCACTCCACCTATCAGGCCTATATGGAAGAGTGGCCCAACGGAAGCCACTGCTCAGTAAAAGGCACCTGACAGCCCGCTTGGAGTTTGCCAAAAGGCAACTAAAGGACTCAGATCATAAGAAACAAGATTCTCTGGTCTAATGAAACCAAGATTGAACTCTTTAGCCTAAATACCAAGCATCACGTCTGGAGGAAACCTGGCAAACCTGAAGCGTGGTGGTAGCATCATGCTGTGGGGATGTTTTTCAGCAGCAGGGACTGGGAGACTAGTCAGGAAAGCTGAAAGGAGCAAAGTAGAGATCCTTGATGACAACCTGCTCAGGACCTTCGACTGGGGGCGAAGGTTCACCTTCCAACAGGACAACGACCCTCAGCACACAGCCAAGACAATGCAGGAGTGGCTTTGGGACAAGTCTCAATTTCCTTCAGTGGCCCAGCCGGACTTGAACCCGATCGAACATCTCTGGAGAGACCTGAAAATGGCTGTGCAGCGACGCTCCACATCCAACCTGACAGTTTGAGAGGATCTGCAGAGAAGAATGGTAGAAACTCCCCAAAACAGGTGTGCAAAGCTTGTAATGTCATACCCAAGAAGATTTGAGGCTGTAATTGCTGCCAAAGGTGCAACAACAAAGTACTGAGTAAAGGATCTGAATAATTATGTAAATGTGATATTTCAGTTTTTTTATTTTAATAAGTTGTTGCTTTGTCATTATGGGGTACTGTGTGTATATTGAGGGGGGGGGGGGTCAATTTGATCAATTTTAGAATAAGGCTGTAACCTAACAAAATGTGGAAAAAGTTAAGGGGTCTGAATACTTTCCGAATGCACTATGCATTTTAAACGTGTGAAAGCAAGCAAAGCACTCTCCTCTGGCATTAGGTTGGAGAGCGCAAGGTGTCTTTGCCACAGTAGTTCAGTTTAGCAACAAATTCCAAATGCATGCATCATAAGACAATTATCAACTTCGAGCAATTTTGACATAGCAAAAAAACAATGACAGCATGTTTGTGGCTTCTTCAGTTTACACACAGGTGTATGGCGACGCAGATAGCTAATTAGCCCAGGTAGTCAACTATCTTCTGTCTGTTTTCCGTTAACAAGTGCTGTAACATGGAAATATGGCCGTGTGGGAACCCTATATAGGTGTATATCATTTTAGCCTTTTTTTTGTGGAAAAATGTTTCTCACCGATATGGTTCTTATGCTTCCAAAACCATTCCACAAGTGACACCTTTTAATTTTCAGGCCCATAACAACCCCCCACGCCCACAGAAGACTGTTTCTTGCAATGACTTGTGTGTAATATAATGGTCCTGAGAGCCATTATCAAGGGCTAGCTGAGACACAGAAGGGTGACCCAAGAAGGAGACCTTTCTTGCATCTGTGGCCCTTCTCTTTTTTTCCCCTGGGGCCAATGCATGCATTCAAAGGTCTTATAACCCCAAGCCCCATTGCCAAGGGCCCCCTTCAAAAAAAATATGGGGGATTGGAAGTGATGCAGACAATCACATTGCTGGAAGCTACACTCTATCTGCAGTATTAAAGCTGATCAATCCCCCCCCAAAAAAAATAATTGGTCTGGTCTAGGGCTGTGGTGGTCATGACATTTTTTTAGCTGGTTATTGTCATGCAAAAGACTGCCAGTCTCATGGTAATTTAGCATTAATTAACATAAACATGTTTAGCATCTCTAGGCCTCTGCATACAAGCCAGATAACGTACAGCAGGCCGACTCCTGTTCTTCTGAAGTATTTTTTTTTCATATCATAATGTTTCTTTAGACCTGCCATCACAATAAATAAATGTTATTTTAGGTGTATATTAAATGGATTTATTATACCTTTTTCAAATGTAGTTGTTCCGAAGGAGTGCAACAGCAGCTTGTATGCGTGGAGGACTGGATGTTAAATGTGTTTATGGTAATTAATGCTCAATTACCGTGAGACCGGCAGTCATTTGCATGACAAGAACCAGCTGACACAATTTCATGACTGGCACAGCCCTACTCTCGCGCGATACGGTTTTGGATCATTTGGACCTTAAATAATTTTGAAAGTATGAAAGTTTTCAAATGTAGAAGATACACTTACTGTACGCAGTTTAGCGAAGTTGCACCCGGCTGTATTTTGAGTAACACCTGCCTTCGACCGGAAATGTGGAAAAGAATGGTCCAATGGAAATGCGAGAGGATGTGTGACAGCCGGGTGCAACTTTGAACAACGTTTAAATAGAGCGTCGGGATTGTAGTTCACATGAAGCCAGTTGTGTTCCGTACCTTTTGCTGAGAACCTAAAGGGGGGGTCCCCTTAGCTTCTCAAGAGCTTAGAATCTGAATTAAACACCCCGAACCTAAGTGGTAGAAACGAGCTAGCCTATGCCTCCTCTTCCAAAGCCTTGGTTATATAATGTAATGTTTGTGCTGTATTGAATTTACCTGAAATGTTGACACTTTGCTTCAGCATGTTCACTTCCCTGTGAGATGCTACCCTGGTCTGGCCTGTTGGCACTGTACAGCTGCTCCCAGCCTCCCGCTGAACTTCAGACCTGATTTAGTATTGCTACAACAGGGCACATGGAGACGACCCTTAACCCCACAAAGCACAGCAGTTCTCATGTAGACTTAGCTACACCAGAGCAAGCCTTGTTCCATGAGCCAAATAGATAATGGGTATATTACTTTAGGCACTGTACAAACTAACATCTGACCACATCTCATCTAATGACATGTATACTGAACAAAATTATAAACGCAACATGCAACAATTTCATTGATTTTACGGAGTTACAGTTCATATGAGGAAATCAGTCAATTGAAATACATTTATTAGGCCCTGGTATATGGATGTCTAATGACTGCGAATACTGATATGCATCTGTTGGTCACATCTGTTGGTCCCGTGTGGCTCAGTTGGTAGAGCATGGCGCTTGCAACGCCAGGGTTGTGGGTTCAATTCCCACGGGGGGACCAGGATGAATATGTATGAACTTTCCAATGTGTAAGTCGCTCTGGATAAGAGCGTCTGCTAAATGACTTAAATGTAAATGTAGGTACCTTAAAAATAAGGTAGGGGCATGGATTTTGGCTGGAACTGGAACATGCTGTCGTACACATCGATCCAGAGCATCCCAAACATGCTCAATGGGTATGTCTGAGTATGCAGGCCATTGAAGAATTGGGATATTTTAACTTCTAGGAATTGTATACACATCCTTGCGAGATGGGGCCGTGCATTATCATGCTGAAACATGGCAGGACAAGGACTCCGTGTCTCGTTATCTCTGTGCATTCAAATTGCCATCGATAAAATGCAATTGTGTTCGTTGTCCGTAGCTTATGCCTGCCCATACCATAACCCCACTGCCGCTCTGTTCACAACGTTGACATTAGCAAACCACTTGCCCACACAACGCCATACACGTGGTCTACGGTTTTGAGGCCGGTTGAACGTACTGGCAAATTTTCTAAAACATTTGGAGGTGGCTTATGGTAGAAATGAACATTCAATTCTCTGGTAACAGCTCTGGTGGACATTCCTGCGGTCAGCATACCAATTGCATGCTCCCTCAACTTGAGACATCTGTGGCATTGTGTTGTGACACAACTGCACATTTTGGTGGCCTTTTATTGTCCCCAGCACAAGGTGCACCTCATGATCATGCTGTTTAATCAGCTTCTTGATATGCCACACCTGTCAACTGGATGAATTATTTTGGCAAAGGAGAAAGGCTCTCTAATAGGGATGTAAATTAATTTGAGAAYTTTTGTTTGTGCGTATGGAAAATTTCTGGSCTCTTATCTCAGTTTATGAAAAATGGGACCAACACCAAGAACTCATCATTCATCCATGATTTCTGAACCACATTTTTATTAAGAGTTTCTCATTCCTTGAGACCCTTATACAGTCTACACACTGCTTTTACCAGGGTTTAAAAACATGGGTTCTCAAATTTGTTTCAAAAGTAACTCGGGGCGCATTATTTTAGGCTTCCAATGTTCTTGTAATTTCAGGACTGCATATTTATACATGACACTTTGGACAGTGATTTTTGGCGAGGTTGGAACTAGCCTAATGGGTGTAACCATATTTCTACAGTGCTCTCATAGAATAGCCTACCTCAAGACTGTTTTTAGAGGTGCTATATCTTAAGTGGACCCGTCAGGGTGTTAAGTCAATATTTGTGGGTTGTTTGTAAGGCAGGAAAATGAATAGGTGTGTATACAATGGTGCGTTTGCTGAATAAACACATTTTTACAGTTTGCGTTGATGTATAGTGTCCCTGTTTTTTGAGACGCAACGGGGATTATTCCTTAAACGCAATCCAGATTTTACGCAAATGGACGATTTGGACCGCAACGGTCTACGTGAATGTTTTTAGTCACAAAATAAGCGTGTCCTTGTAGTACATTGCTCGGAGTAAATTCTAGGGTGGCATGTAGCCTAGCAGTTGAGAGCTTTGGGCCAGTAAACCGAATCCCTGAGCCTACCAGGTGAAAAATCAGTCTGTCCCCTTGACCACGACACTTTACCCTAATTGCTCCTGTAAATCATGCTGGGTAAGAGCTTCTGCTAAATGACTCGAATGTAAATTCCTTGCGCAACGTCTGGGGAAGTTGTGTAGACAAAGCTCTATTTTACAACAACTTGCTTGGTTCAAATTTTCTCTTTTGCCACAATTGTTTCACAAAAGAATTAACTCTCTACATACAGTGCATTTGAACCCCTGGACTTTTTGAGCATTTTGTTACATTACAGCCTTATTTGTTTTGCCCTCATTAAACTACACACACTACCCCATAATGACAAAGCAAAAACAGCTTTTAGAAATGATTGCAAATTTATTAAAAAATAAGACTGAATTATCACATTTACATAAGTATTCAGACCCTTTACGCAGTACTTTGTTAAAGTACCTTTGGCAGCCATTACAGCCTCGTCTTCTTGGGTATGATGCTACAAGCTTGGCACAACTGTATTTGCGGTGTTTTGCACAGCTATTTTCAGGGCTCTCTAGAGATGTTTGATCCGGTTCAAGTCCGGGCTCTGGCTGGGCCACTCAAGGACATTCAGAGACTTGTCCCGAAGCCACTCCTGCGTTGTGTTGGCTGTGTGCTTAGTGTTGTTGTCCTGTTGGAAGGTGAACCTTTGCCCCAGTCTGAGCGCTCTGGAGCAGGTTTTCATCAAGGATCTCTCTACTTTGCTCCTTTCATCTTTCCCTTGATCCGGACTAGTCGCCAAGTCCCTGCCGCTGAAAAACATCCTCACAGCAGGATGCTGCCATCACCATGCTTCACTGTATGGATTGTGCCAGGATTCCTCCAGATGTGACACTTGGCATTCAGGCCAAAGAGTTCAATCTTGGTTTCATCACCAGAGAATCTTGTTTCTCATGGTCTGAGTTCCCTTTAGTTGCCTTTTTGCAAACTCCAAGTGGGCTGTCTTGTGCGTTTTACTGAGGAGTGGCTTCCGCCTGGCCACTCTACCACAAAGGCCTGATTGGTTGAGTGCTGAAGAGATGGTTGTCTTTCTGGAAGGTTCTCCCATCTCCACAGAGGAACTCTGGAGCGCTGTCAGAGTGACCATCAGGTTCTTGGTCACCTCCGTGACCTAGTTCCTTTTCCCCGATTGCTCAGTTTGGCCGGGCGGCCAGCTCTAGGAAGAGTCTTGGTGGTTCCAAACTTCTTCCATTTTAAGAACGAGTAAGGCCACTGTGTTCTTCGGGACCATAGCAAAGGGTCTGAATATTTATGGAAATAACAAAATGTATTTTAAAATTACAAACATTTCTAAAAACCCTGCTTTTGCTTTGTAATTGTGGGGTATTGTGTGTAGATTGAGGAAAACAATTAATTTAATAAATTGTAGACAAATTCAAGGTGTCAATACTTTTCGAATGCACTTTTTATACAGCCTATCGCTTGTCATTGTCACCAATCCGCTTCAAATCACTTAACTTCAACGTCTGGTTTAGCTTGGCATTCGACTGCTGCATCAAATAAGCAGCATTGATAACCAAAAATAATCTCAGCAGCTTGTTCAAACAAACCAAACAGTGTAGTCCTATTAGAATCTCCCCCCGTGGTATTTTTTTAGAAGTAATAACTACAGTGGCAAGAAAAAGTATGAACTCTTTGGAATTACCTGGATTTCTACATAAATTGGTCATTATCTGATCATCTAAGTCACAATAGACAGTGTGCTTACAATTTGTGTGTTATTAGTTTATTTTTCTTGTCTATATTGAATACATCTTTTAAACATTCACAGTGTAGGTTGGAAAAAGTATGTGAACCCCTAGGCTAATAACTTCTCCAAAAGCTAATTGGCGTCAGCTAACCTGAAATCCAAACAATGAGACGAGATTAGAGATGTTGGTTAGTTGCCCTGCCCTTTAAAAACACTCACAAAATGTGAGTTTGCTATTCACAAGAACCATTGCCTGATGTGAACCATGCCGCGAACAAAAGATCTCAGAAGACCTAAGATTAAGAATTGTTGCCTTGCATAAAGCTGGAAAGGGTTACAAAAGTATCTCTAAAAGTCAGTCCACAGTAAGACAAATTGTCTATAAATGGAGAAAGTTCAGCACTGTTGCTACTCTCCCTAATAGTGGCCGTCCTGCAAAGATGACTGCAAGAGCAGAATGTTTCATGAGGTTCCATGAGGTTAAGAAGAATCCTAGTGTCAGATAAATACTTACAGAAATCTCTGGAACATGCTAACATCTGATGAGTTTATGATAAGTTAAACACTAAACAAGAATGGTGTTCATGGGAGGACACCACGGAAGAAGCCACTGCTGTCCAAAAACATTGCTGCACGTCTGAAGTTTGCAAAAGAGCACTTGGATGTTCCACAGCGCTTCTGGCAAAATATTCTGTGGACAGATTAAACTAAAACTGAGTTGTTTGGAAGGAACATACAGCACACCAACATCAAAACCTCATCCCAACTGCGAAGTATGGTGGAGGGAGCCTCATGGTTTGGGGCTGCCTCAGGGCCTGGGCAGCTTACTATCATTGGAAAAATGAATTCCCAAGTTTATCAAGACATTTTGCAGGAGAATGTTAGGCGATCTGTCCACCAATTGAAGCTCAACAAGTTGGGTGACGCAACAGGACAACGACCCAAAACACAGAAGTAAATCAACAATTGTTTCAACAGGGAAAAAAATATGCCTTCTGGAGTGGCCCAGTCCTGACCTCAACCCAATTGAGATGCTGTGGCATGACCTCAAGAGAGCGGTTCACACCAGACATCCCAAGAATATTGCTGAAATGAAACAGTATGGTAAAGAGGAATGGCCAAAATTCCTCTTGACCGTTGTGCAGGTCTGATCTGCAAATACTGAAAACGTTTGGTTGAGGTTATTGCTGCCAAACGAATCCAAGGATTCACATACTTTTTCTACCCTGCACTGTGAATGTTTACATGGTGTGTTCAATAAAGACATGAAAACGTATAATTGTTTTATTAGTTTAAGCAGACTATTGTTGTGACTTAGATGAAGATCAGATCAAGTTTTATGAACAATTTATGCAGAAATCCAGGTAATTCCAAAGGGTTCACATACTTTTTTCTTGTACTGTACATGAATCTAGCCTCTTTTGAAATTGGTGTCGCCCCCAAAAACATTTTGCAGTGTCACACAACAAATACATTTGCAATCTTCTAAAGGCATAGTCATTCACAATGCTTTATTAAGAAGTGTAATCGACTACCGAGCGTGTTACTTCTAACCTGTCCAAGCAGGAATGCATGACTCAAAATATTGATATGCAACCTAATCCAGTGATTGTCATGAATTTTCAGTTGGCAATTTTGATATTTTAGTAATATTTTACTGTCAATAGGGCTTCAGATTTTTCAGATTATTTTTTTTTGTTCAAAAGAGATGAATTGGGCTTAATCTTTATGTGAACTAAAATTTTATATAGGCCTAATTCAATTGGTGCCAATTCACCACAGGAAGTGGAAACTCAAAACACATTAGCTAAATCACTAACTCTAAATATAACCCCTACTGCTACTAGCCATGTATTAATCTAGCAGTAAATGTAATGTCCTAAAACAAACATTGCTGTGAGGCATAGTGCACTCCCAATGGCCGATGTGCAATTTTTGGTATTTCAAAGCCTTATCAGATATATTGTTTAACAGTGTGCGTTGAGCTCAATTTTTATTAAATTTTTTATTTAACTAGGCAAGTTAACAAATTATTATTTACAATGACGGCCTATGATTGTTAAATTCAAAACCCCCCGTCTTTTTAATATGGACAACAAGTTGCTTTTCCCTTTCCCTCCCAATTGCATTTTGAAATGTTATACTATCACGATGGGGGCAAGAGTACGAAAGGCAGAAGGTAGCTCAAATAGCCTACTTGTCTCATTCCTCCATAATCAATCCTATTGACCAGGTGTAACACCACGTAGCTGTTTTGCCTGATTCATTCATCTTCTCCCCTTCCACAGTTCAGACAGGGCCTTGGTTCTATGATCTGCTGTTGTGAGCACTAATGTGTGCTTAAATGTCACTATTACCTAAGCATGATGCTTCCCAAGTACCACAGACCCAGAAGTTAAACATGCAGATGACCAAATAACAAGATTTTAATTCTGGGTTAACCAAGATTATTCTGCCATTTAAAGGGGCTTTAGGCCCAGTTCTCATTGATCCTGATTCAAACCCCTCATTTTGCATCCTTGAAGGTGACTTGAAGGTTGGCTTATCAGACAATGTGGTTTTTCAAACGGTGATTCTTCAAACTGTGTTCTGTCAGACGTCACAACTATTTTTCAACTTCCTCTGATCAGAGTATTGCATCAAATATGGTTATTTCCCAAACACGCATGTAGGCCTTTGCATTTCCACACCGTTGGTTGGGTTGTTTTTGGCTGTTGTGTGTAAATCCGAAGCCTCTCCAACATAATCCAGGTAGAATCAGAAATTCCCCAGGGCAGCGGTTTATGCCCCATTTTTTTCTATCCTTACTAATGAAATGCCACTGGCCTTAAGTAAAGCCAGTGTGTATGTATGCGGATGACTCAACACTACACATATCCGCTACTACAGCGAGTGAAATCACTGCAACACTTATTAACAAAGAGCTGCGGTTAGTTTCAAAATGGGTGGCAAGGAATAAGCTAGCCCTAAATATTTCAACTAAAAGCATTGTGTGTGTGTGTGTGTGTGGAACAAATCATTCACTAAACTAAGGTGACTTAACTGCTTGGATCGTAAACTGTCAAGGTCAAACCATGTTGATAGAATAGTAGCTAAGATGGGGAGAAGTCTGTCCATACTAAAGCGCTGCTCTGCTTTCTTAATCAACAAGGCAGTGCCTATAGGCTCTAGTTTTGTCACACCTGGACTACAGTTCAGTCGTGTGGTCCGGTGCCACGGAGTTACAATCGGCTCAGAACAGAGCAGCACGCTGGCCCTTAAATGTGCACGGAGAATACATTTTAAGGGCCACGGAATTCTCTCAGGGCTCAAAGTGGATGAGACATTGACATGTTGACATGCTGAATGCACCGAGGTGTCTGTTTTTTAAACGACTAGCACACAGCTCGGACACCCATGCATGCCACCAGAGGTCTCTTCACAATCCCCAAGTCAAGAACAGACTATGGGAGGCACACAGTACTACATATCGCCATGACTACATGGAACTCTATTTCACATCAGGTAACTGATGCAAGCGGTAGAATCAGGTTGAAAAAAACATAAATACACCTTATGGAACAGCGGGGACTGAAGACACACACACACACACATGCACTACACACACGTACACATGGATGTTGTATTGTAAATATGTGGTAGTGGCCTGAGGGAACACACTAAATGTATTGGGTAAAGTGTTATGAAATGTAATATTTTAATGTGTGTGTGTATATATACAGTGGGGAGAACAAGTATTTGATACACTGCCGATTTTGCAGGTTTTCCTACTTACAAAGCATGTAGAGGTCTGTCATTTTTATCATAGGTACACTTCAACTGTGAGAGACGGAATCTAAAACAAAAATCCAGAAAATCACATTGTATGATTTTTAAGTAATTAATTTGCATTTTATTGCATGACATAAGTATTTGATACATCAGAAAAGCAAAACTTCATATTTGGTACAGAAACCTTTGTTTGCAATTACAGAGATCATACGTTTCCTGTAGTTCTTGACCAGGTTTGCACACACTGCAGCAGGGATTTTGGCCCACTCCTCCATACAGACCTTCTCCAGATCCTTCAGGTTTCGGGACTGTCGCTGGGCAATACGCCCTTTCAGCTCCCTCCAAAGATTTTCTATTGGGTTCAGGTCTGGAGACTGGCTAGGCCACTACAGGACCTTGAGATGCTTCTTACGGAGCCACTCCTTAGTTGCCCTGGCTGTGTGTTTCGGGTCGTTGTCATGCTGGAAGACCCAGCCACAACCCATCTTCAATGCTCTTACTGAGGGAAGGAGGTTGTTGGCCAAGATCTCGCGATACATGGCCCCATCCATCCTCCCCTCAATACGGTGCAGTCATCCTGTCCCCTTTGCAGAAAAGCATCCCCAAAGAATGATGTTTCCACCTCCATGCTTCACGGTTGGGATGGYGTTCTTGGGGTTGTACTCATCCTTCTTCTTCCTCCAAACACGGCGAGTGGAGTTTAGACCAAAAAGCTCTATTTTTGTCTCATCAGACCACATGACCTTCTCCCATTCCTCCTCTGGATCATCCAGATGGTCATTGGCAAACTTCAGACGGGCCTGGACATGCGCTGGCTTGAGCAGGGGGACCTTGCGTGCGCTGCAGGATTTTAATCCATGACGGCGTAGTGTGTTGACTAATGGTTTTCTTTGAGACTGTGGTCCCAGCTCTCTTCAGGTCATTGACCAGGTCCTGCCGTGTAGTTCTGGGCCTGTCTCTTATACACATCTAGATGTGTATAAGAGACAGGAGATCTTGCATGGAGCCCCAGACCGAGGGTGATTGACCGTCATCTTGAACTTCTTCCATTTTCTAATAATTGCGCCAACAGTTGTTGCCTTCTCACCAAGCTGCTTGCCTATTGTCCTGTAGCCCATCCCAGCCTTGTGCAGGTCTACAATTTTATCACTGATGTCCTTACACAGCTCTCTGGTCTTGGCCATTGTGGAGAGGTTGGAGTCTGTTTGATTGAGTGTGTGGACAGGTGTCTTTTATACAGGTAACGAGTTCAAACAGGTGCAGTTAATACAGGTAATGAGTGGAAAACAGGAGGGCTTCTTAAAGAAAAACTAACAGGTCTGGAGAGCCGGAATTCTTACTGGTTGGTAGGTGATCCAATACTTATGTCATGCAATAAAATGMAAATKAATTACTTAAAAATCATACAATGTGATTTTCTGGATTTTTGTTTTAGATTCCGTCTCTCGCAGTTGAAGTGTACCTATGATAAAAATTACAGACCTCTACATGCTTTGTAAGTAGAAAAACCTGCAAAATCGGCAGTGTATCAAATACTTGTTCTCCCCACTGTATATATATATCTCCAGGAAGAGTAGCTGCTCCCCTAATGGGGATCCTTAATAAATAGAAATACCCTCTTATTCCACTTGTAAACAGTGTTGCTTGAATTCCAGAATGATCTTTATGATTAAGCCAATCTGTTGATTTGTATTCTGTGCTAAAAGGCTACCTCCATAGTGGACTTGTTCCATGCTGTACCAACTGGCCTCACAATAGAAAGGATCACTGTAATGTGTAAAAAGCTAGGAAGGAGTTTCCAAAACTTGCATTTCACTGCTTCAGCACAAAGGTTTATTCAGGGCATGAAGTTGAGCCAGCTTTCTGCCCCTACCACCACCTTCAACACAAAAGCTCAGGCAGCATTTGTACTGTATCGTAACTGTGAAACCCACTCAACTCCATACCACCACCTTGTTCTCAACCGCCTGGTAATCTCAGGCCCCTCAGCCTGTTGTCAACTGCCAGGGTCTTGTTGTGCTCAGTATAGTATACTGTAGCAAAACGTTTTGCAACGGTATACAACAATCTATTATTCTTGGACCAGTTCAAGTAGTAAACACGTGTTCACCTTCAACGACTTAACCCTCCCAGGGTGTTGTGATCCCCCACCTACCGGTACTTTCCCTTTTGTGGATATAGCTTGCTTATTACCCAGGTTTAGACTGCACATTGAAATATTTCATTCAGTTTGTTGGCTAATCTTCGTTCTGCTTTTTAAGCAGTGGGGCAGTCCCACTCCTCACGAATGTTTTGTTTATTGGACAGGCAGGATAGAAGTAGAGGATCAATGGAGTAGAGCTGCTGAAATGGCACTAGGCCAGAAATGAACCCATGCTGCATAGGTATATGTGCCACTGAGGCAGTGGCTTAGACTGCTAGTACGGTGGTTCCCAACTACAGTTCTTGAGTACCAACAGCAGCATGCATTTTTGTTGTAGCCCTGGACAAACATACCTGATTCAACTCATCGAGGGCTTGACGATTAGTTGACAAGCTGAATCCGGTACGTTTGTTCGGGGTTACAATAAAAATGCGTTGTGTTGGGGGGTACTCAAGAACCAGAGTTGGGAACCACCGTACTAGGCCACTAATCTTCTGTTTTGATACTCAGCATTTGTACTGTATCGTAATAGTTTTTTTTGTTGTAACTAGGGCTGGGTGGTATATTGTATTTTACTATATACCGGTATTGATACATGGACCAGTTTCGGTCTTGACTTTATCTTCTTGAACGGTATTTGAATGTTTGGTTTGTTAAATGTGATATGCCTGTGTTATGTCCATTTTATAGTTTACACTGCTACTTGAGTCATCCCTCTTCTCTCTCCATGCCGCTTTCCACCCAGACCTAGCCCTGTCCCGTCACTCAAGGAGCGATGGGACAAAAAAAGAAACGTCCCTTTTTCAGAACCCTGTCTTTCAAAGATAATCGGAATTTTACGAATTAACTTCAGATCTTTATTGTAAAGGGTTTAAACACTGTTTCCCATGCTTGTTCAATGAACCATAAACAATTAATGAACATGCACCTGTGGAGCGGTCGTTAAGACACTAACAGCTTACAGACGGTAGGCAATTAAGGTCACGGTTATGGAAACTTAGGACAATAAAGAGGCCTTTCTACTGACTCTGAAAAACACCAAAAGAAAGATGCCCAGGGTCCCTGCTCATCTGTGTGAACGTGCCTTAGGCATGCTGCAAGGAGGCATGAGGACTGCAGATGTGGCCAGGGCAATAAATTGCAATGTCCGTACTGTGAGACGCCTAAGACAGCGCTACAGGGAGACAGGACGGACAGCTGATGGTCCTCGCAGTGGCAGACCACGTGTAATAATACCTGCACAGGATCGGTATATCCGAACATCACACCTGGGACAGGTACAGGATGGCAACAACAACTGCACACGAGTTACACCAGGAATGCACAATCCCTCCATCAGTGCTCAGACTGTCTGCAATAGGCTGAGAGAGGCTGGACTGAGAGCTTGTAGGCTTGTTGTAAGGCAGGTCCTCACCAGACATCACCGGCAACAACGTAACCTATGGGCACAAACCCACGGTCGCTGGACCAGACAGGACTGGCAAAAAGTGCTCTTTGCTGACGAGTCGCGGTTTTGTCTCATCAGGGGTGATGGTCGGATTTGCTTTTTTATCGTTGAAGGAATGAGTGTTACAATCGAGGCCTGTACTCTGGAGCGGGATGGATTTTGGAGGTGGAGGGTCCATCGTGGTCTGGGTCTGTCACATTATCATCAGACTGAGCTCGTTGTCATTGCAGGCAATTTCAACGCTGTGCGTTACAGGGAAGACATCCTCCTCCCTCATGTGGTACCCTTCCTTCAGGCTCATCCTGAAATGTCCTCCAGCATGACAATACACAAGCCATACTGCTTGTTTTGGTGTGTGATTTCCTGCAAGACAGGAATGTCAGTGTTCTGCATGGCCAGCGAAGAGCCCGGCTCTCCATCCCATTGAGCACGGCTGGGACCTTTTGGATCGGCGGGTGAGGGCTAGGCCCCCCCCCCCAACAGAAATGTCCGTGAACTCACAGGTGCCTTGGTGAAAGAGTGGGGTAACATCTCACAGCAAGAACTGGCAAATCTGGTGCAGTCCATGAGGAGGAGATGCACTGCAGTACTTAATGCAGCTGGTGGCCACACCAGATACTGACTGTTACTTTTTATTTTGGCCCACCCCCCCTCCTTTGTTCAGGGACTCATTATTCCATTTCTGTTAGTCACATGTCTGGAACTTGTTGAATCTTATGTTCATACAAATATTTACACGTTTGCTGAAATTAAACACAGTTGACAGTGAGGACATTTCTTTTTTTGCTGGTTTAGTTTCTTTTCTTTTAGCAAGTTTTAGCTAAATCGTGTTAGCTGCTAATCGCTTGTTAGCTAATACATGTACTGAGTCAGAGCAAACGTAGCTAGCTCTACAGCCTGATTACCAGTGATGGTGTAAGCCTAAATTCAGAATGTTTGTGTGCAACAGTATCTTCTAAATCGAAAGGGAATAGGCGAAGCATGAATATGTTGGCTACATGAAGAAACATTTTTAATGTAGCCCAAGATTATGGGGACCCCTAGGAAACACTGACCAACACTTTGGTTCCTAAGCTGTCACTAAACTCTTCCCTGGCATTTTTCATTCGTTGTCCTGTCAAACACTGTATTCAAAGTGCCCACTATTTCAATTCTAACTATATAATTAGAATAAACATTCTATTTCTATGATTCCAACCGTGTTTTGATCTAAGTCACAATTAGAACATCTGGTAAAAAAAGGCTTAGATTATTATTATTTTGTCCATATCCTGCTGCCTACGTGCAGTGTGGAAATGATCTCAAATGAGTGCAGGAAATGCAGGCAATTATTTTAATTGAACAGTATGAAACTATCAGAATGGCGAAAGACTCATTGAAATCACATGTATGTGTTGCCACCCTAGGTTCATGCACTATTCATGAAGCACATTTAGAACTTTTATTAAAAAACATAAATACTGTTAAAAAAAAAGAAAAAAAAGATTGAATGATATTTTTGGCCATATCGCCCAGCCCAAGTTGTATTTGATGTTAAGCTGTTAACAGTTAGCTATACATTCACAATTGTAAGAGTTTGTCAACAAATCTACAAGACAATAGTTGCCTGTGGTAAATGGGTCATCCCTATGCCCTTCAAGGAAGACGTTGTTTTTGTTACATTCATGTCATGTTGGCAAAACATTGTAGCAGCCTGTTCCTGGTTGCCTGAATTCTGTCAAACCTGTTTTTTGTGACAGGCTATGGGACACGGACTCAGACTGCCCATCCATAGTGTGGCATCTTCTCACTGCCAAAATGAGAAACCAATCCTGGAATGGCAGAAACTTTGGAACTTCACTGTGGTTAGGCTAGTTTGTATGGGTCAGGGCCTAGACTAATATGAGTGAACCACTTGTTTTCCCCCTCGAATCTCATTGTTGGGATGTGATCCTATGGCTAGGAAGCGGGGGAACCACCATTTTATACTGGAAACACGTCCTCTTCCATTGTCAAATGTACTTTCTACATATGTCAGAATAATGTAGGGTCTAAGCATTGATGTAAGGGGGAGTGTGCATGCTTTATCCTCTAACATTGTTTTTTTCCTACAGTGAAGAATAAAACAAGAAGTTGACCTTTTACTGTAGTGAAATAATTCCCTGTTTGAACAGATATGCCTACAATTACAATAAGAGCTGATGTCTAGTATGTATCATATTTCAATAGATTGGGTTTAGGGCCATTATTCAGTTTCACACACGGACAAGGTGTGTTTGGCACGCGTTCTTCAATCTGTAAGGAAATGCAGGTCCGTAAGGCTGTAGTTAAAAGGAGTGCACTATATAAGAATAGAGTGCCAATGGGACACAACCCCTTACTAGGCAGAGGAAGCCATTTTGTCACGTTTCTCTCTGCCACTCTCCCAGCGGGGACTTTCACATCTGTTTATTCTCACCCCAGGATGAAGTCCTGCATCCTGTCACCTCCCCATCACCTCACCCTCTGAGCTGGGGGGGGGGGGGGGGCGTGTTTTATGTGTTTGTGTCCTTGTCTCTTTATAGGTTTAGCTTGCGTAGGTCCCTCCAAACTTCATTAGAGCACACATCCATCACTCAACACTTCAGTTTTGGTGAATAATGTATTTCATTGCCCCACTACATACAATAACAAAACTGTGATTTGAGTATAGTCTGTGAGTCTGTATACTTAATGTATACATAGATTTAGTTTCAAGAGGAACGTTCTTCTGAGTACTGATTGTTTTACTGCCACAGTGGTAGTTTACTGTCCTTCGCGGACAGGGACCAATTTAATTGTGCATTCAATATGGAGAAGATGTATTAAGAGGCATTTCATTAGGCCTCAGCACAGTGCTCTTTTGTGATAGTACCTGCATGTAGCTGGTCATTGGTTCAATTGGTTGGGCTATAGTTACAGTTGAAGTCGGAAGTTACATGCACTTAGCCCAAATACATTTTAACTCAGTTTTTCACAATTCCTGAACATTTACTAAAAATTCCCTGTCTTAGGTCCTGTCTTAGGTCAGTTAGGATCACCACTTATTTTAAGAATGTGAAATTCAGAATAATAGTAAGATTTATTTAAGCTTTTATTTCCTTCATCACATTCCCAGTGGTCAGAAGTTTACATACACTCAATTAGTATTTGGTAGCATTGCCTTTAAATGTTTAAACTTGGTCAAACGTTTCGGGTTAGCCTTCCACAAGCTTCCCACAATAAGTTGGGTGATTTTTTTTTGGAATATTTTATTTTTGCATTTTCCAATTTAACAACATTCAAGACAAACGTGAAAAGAATATTAGACAAACAATAGACAAAGTGACAGTAACAGATGAGCGTAACAAAGAAAGTAAAAATCAAAACAAATTATAATTATATATACAAACAAACATACAATAAAAAAAGATTATAATGAGACATTGGATCAAATGGTCACCTGCCGTAGGCTACATATTATACATTTACGTGTGAAACATATATATAAGGATAATATAGAGATTCATTCAATGTGATGTGGGGGAGATTCTCCATATAGTCATAAAAGGTTGCCAAATTCTGTAAAATGTGTTTAACTTATTCCTCAAGCGGTAAGTGATTTTCTCCAGTGGGATAACAACTATTAACTTCTGATAGCCACATTGCAACTGCAGGGGGAATCCAATTTCCATTTCAAGGCAATACATTTCTTGGCAATCGCTAGCAATATTCTGTTAGCTTTTATAGTATGGCTTTGCCTAAGATTGGTGTTAGTAAATTGCCCAGTAGACAGACCTCCGGGTCTAAAGGAATGCAACCCCATGAATTGAGGATATGGTATCGCATACCCCTGCCAGAAAGTGTAGTTTGAACACTGCAAGTGGAATGGATGAGAGATGTTCCTTCATATGAGCCACATCTAAAAACATAGGGAGGAGATATCAGGGTTGAACTTGTGCAGTCTAGATGGCGTGATATAGAGCTGATGGAGGAAATTTAAACTGGATCAGTCTATCTGGAGTTCAGTGTGGATGTAACACCATTCCTGCATAGGTCACTCCATAGACCCTCATCAAGATCAATACCCAGATCTTTTCCCATCTAAGTCGGGGTTTATCTAGTCCAGGCAGTGTTAGTCCTGACATAAGAGCATCGTAAACACGGAAATGGTTCTTGACAGTGGTTGGTCTGCGTGGCAGAGTTTGTTAATAGGTGACCTCTTAGGTAGGTTCCATTGTCCCTTGAGAGACACCCCTAATAAAGTTTCGTAGTTGTAGG
>NC_036857.1:28442564-28510632 GCF_002910315.2 Salvelinus sp. IW2-2015
AAGAGTGGGGTAACATCTCACAGCAAGAACTGGCAAATCTGGTGCAGTCCATGAGGAGGAGATGCACTGCAGTACTTAATGCAGCTGGTGGCCACACCAGATACTGACTGTTACTTTTTATTTTGGCCCACCCCCCCTCCTTTGTTCAGGGACTCATTATTCCATTTCTGTTAGTCACATGTCTGGAACTTGTTGAATCTTATGTTCATACAAATATTTACACGTTTGCTGAAATTAAACACAGTTGACAGTGAGGACATTTCTTTTTTTGCTGGGTTTAGTTTCTTTTCTTTTAGCAAGTTTTAGCTAAATCGTGTTAGCTGCTAATCGCTTGTTAGCTAATACATGTACTGAGTCAGAGCAAACGTAGCTAGCTCTACAGCCTGATACCAGTGATGGTGTAAGCCTAAATCAGAATGTTTGTGCAACAGTATCTTCTAAATCAAAGGGGAATAGGCGAAGCATGAATATGTTGGCTACATGAAGAAACATTTTAATGTAGCCAAAGATTATGGGGACCCCTAGGAAACACTGACCAACACTTTGGTTCCTAAGCTGTCACTAACTCTTCCCTGGCATTTTCATTCGTTGTCCTGTCAAACACTGTATTCAAAGTGCCCACTATTTCAATTCTAACTATATAATTAGAATAAACATTCTATTTCTATGATTCCAACCGTGTTTTGATCTAAGTCACAATTAGAACATCTGGTAAAAAAAGGCTTAGATTATTATTATTATTATTTTGTCCATATCCTGCTGCCTACGTGGCAGTGTGGAAATGATCTCAAATGAGTGCAGGAAATGCAGGCAATTATTTTAATTGAACAGTATGAAACWATCAGAATGGCGAAAGACTCATTGAAATCACATGTATGTGTTGCCACCCTAGGTTCATGCACTATTCATGAAGCACATTTAGAACTTTTATTAAAAAAACATAAAATACTGTTAAAAAAAAAGAAAAAAAAGATTGAATGATATTTTGGCCATATCGCCCAGCCCAAGTTGTATTTGATGTTAAGCTGTACCAGGTTAGCTATACATCACAATTGGTAAGAGTTTGTCAACAAATCTACAAGACAATAGTTGGCCTGTGGTAAATGGGTCATCCCTATGCCCTTCAAGGAAGACGTTGTTTTTTTACTTTTTTTACCTTTTACTGTAGTGAAATAATTCCCTGTTTGAACAGATATGCCTACAATTACAATAAGAGCTGATGTCTAGTATGTGATCATATTTCAATAGATTGGGTTTAGGGCCATTATTCAGTTCACACGGACAAGGTGTGTTTGGACACGCGTTCTTCAATCTGTAGGAAATGCAGGTCCGTAAGGCTGTAGTTAAAAGGAGTGCACTATATAAGGAATAGAGTGCCAATTGGGACACAACCCTTACTAGGCAGAGGAAGCCATTTTGTCACGTTTCTCTCTGCCACTCTCCCAGCGGGGGACTTTCACATCTGTTATTCTCACCCCAGGATGAAGTCCTGCATCCTGTCACCCTCCCCTCACCCCTCACCCTCTGACTGGGGGGGGGGGGGTGTCACTTCAACACATTCAGTTTTGGTGAATAATGTATTCATTCCCCACTACATACAATAACAAAACTGTGATTTGGAGTAGTCCTGTGAGTCTGTATACTTAATGTATACATAGATTTAGTTTCAAGAGGAACGTTCTTCTGAGTACATGATGTTTACTGCCACAGTGGTAGTTTACTGTCCTTCCGGACAGGGACCAATTTAATTGTGCATTCAATGGAGAAGATGCTATTAAGAGCATTTCATTCAGAGCCTTTTTTGTGATAGTTACCTGCATGTAGCTGGTCATTGGTTCAATTGAGTTGGGCTATAGTTACAGTTGAAGTCGGAAGTTTACATGCACCTTAGCCAAATACATTTTAACTCAGTTTTTTCACAATTCCTGACATTTACTAAAAATTCCCTGTCTTAGGTCCTGTCTTAGGTCAGTTAGGATCACCACTTTATTTTAAGAATGTGAAATTCAGAATAATAGTAAGATTTATTCAGCTTTTATTTCCTTCATCACATTCCCAGTGGGTCAGAAGTTTACATACACTCAATTAGTATTTGGTAGCATTGCCTTTAAATTGTTTAACTTGGGTCAAACGTTTCGGGTAGCCTTCCACAAGCTTCCCACAATAAGTTGGGTGAATTTTTTTTGGAATATTTTATTTGCATTTTCCAATTAACAACATTCAAGACAAACGTGAAAAGATATTAGACAACAATAGGACAAAGTGACAGTAACAGATGAGCGTAACAAAGAAAGTAAAAATCAAACAAATTATAATTATATATACAAACAAACATACAATAAAAAAGATTATAATGAGACATTGGATCAAATGGTCACCTGCCGTAGGCTACATATTATACATTACGTGTGAAACATATTATAAGGATAATATAGAGATTCATTCAATGTGATGTGGGGAGATTCTCCATATAGTCAAAAAAAGGTTGCCAAATTCTGTAAAATGTGTTTAACTTATTCTCAAGCGGTAAGTGATTTTCTCCAGTGGGATACAACTATTAACTTCTGATAGCCACATTGCAACTGGCAGGGGGAATCCAATTTCCATTTCAAGGCAATACATTTCTTGGCAATCGCTAGCAATATTTCTGTTAGCTTTATAGTATGGCTTTGCCTAAGATTGGTGTTAGTAAAGTTGCCCAGTAGACAGACCTCCGGTCTAAAGGGAATGCAACCCCATGAATTGAGGATATGGTATCGCATACCCCTGCCAGAAACCGTGTAGTTTTGAACACTGCCAAGTGGAATGGAGGAATGTTCCTTCATATGAGCCACATCTAAAACATAGGGAGGAGATATCAGGGTTGAACTTGTGCAGTCTAGATGGCGTGATATAGAGCTGATGGAGGAAATTAAACTGGATCAGTCTATCTGGAGTTCAGTGTGGATGTAACACCATTCCTGCATAGGTCACTCCATAGACCCTCATCAAGATCAATACCAGATCTTTTTCCCATCTAAGTCGGGGTTTATCTAGTCCAGGCAGTGTTAGTCCTGACATAAGAGCATCGTAAACACGGGAAATGGTCTTGAACAGTGGTTGGTCTGCGTGGCAGAGTTGTTCAATAGGTGACATCTTAGGTAGGTTCCATTGTCCCTTGAGAGCAACCCTAATAAAGTTTCGTAGTTGTAGGTAGCTAAAGAAGTCCCTGTTAGGCAAGTGGTATTTCTGTTTCAGCTGATCAAAGACATAAGAACTCCCTCCTCGTAACAATGTTCCAGAAGAGTGATCCCCTTATCAGACCATGGTCTAAAGTTACTATTCTGGAAAAACATAGGAATCAATCTATTGTTCCATAAAGGGGTTTTAGGGGAAAGGAATCCCCCTCGTCCGAACAGCTCTTGCAGTTTGCACCATGTCAGGACAGAATGTATGATTAAAGGGTTGTCTGTGATGGTTTTATAGATTTTCTGTCCCATTTGTAAAACAATTCTGCCCCAGTGTCATCGTTTACCTCAAGCTTTTCAATGTTCAACCATGAGGGAGAGGACCCTTATCAAACCTCTGAGCCAAAACCTAGACTGTGCTGCCCAGTAGTACATTCTAAAATTGGGGAGGTTTAAGCCTCCTTGACTGTAATCCAGGGTCAGTTTATCCAGGCCAACCCTAGGGGTTTTGCCGTGCCAGATAAACCGTCTGGTCATCTTGTCAGAGAGGAAAAGAATGCTGCGGGGACAGGGATAGGGAGAGATTGAACAGATATAGAAATCTGGGCAGGACATTCATTTTAATTACATTGATTCTACCCAGTAAGATGAGAGGTAAGTCCATCCATTTACAAAGGTCACCCTCCACCTTTTGTAACAAACTGGCAGATTGAGTTTATAGAGGTTGTTCAGGTTACCATCCACCATTATGCCCAAATATGTGAAGCCCATAGGCGACCATCTAAAGGAACTTGTGCTTGATGGTATGAGTCCAAAGATAAGTGTAGTCGCTTTATCTAAATGACCTTAAATCCAGAGAAAAAGAACTATAACACTGTAGTAGGATCTGCAAGTGAGAGAGGGAGTGTTCTGGGTTTGTTAGAAATAAGATAAGGTCGTCCGCAAAGAGTGATAATTTATGGGTATGGGGGCCCACCTCAAAGCCATGTATGTCAGGGCACATTCTAATAGCCTCAGCCAACGGTTCGATGGCTGAGGCAAAGAGGTGGGGCTAATTGGGCAACCTTGTCTGTTCCCCCTTATAGAGAGGGAAAGAGGAGGAAGTAATCCCGTTGGTAGCAATCCTAGCTTTAGGAGATTTTGTAGAGTGATTTTATCAAATTTACAAAACACGGTGCCTAAACCAAACTTTTCCAAGACCGCGAAAGAGGTATGGCCATTCAACCCTATCAAAGGCCTTTTCAGCATCGAGGAAGACTGCGACACTAGGTATTTTTGTTTTTGTTAGTAAGGTGAATTATATCAAAGAAACCTTCTGAGTTATTGGAGGACAATCTATTAATTATGAAGCCAGTCTGATCTGGGTTGACCAACAGGGGAAGACATGACTCCAGTCTCTTAGATAGCATCTTGGTGACCAGTTTTACAATCTGTGTTAAGGAGAGAGATTGTCTATATGAGGCGCACTTTAGTGGATTTTTCCCTTTCTTGTTGGATTACAGTAATCACTGCTTGAGAGAAAGACTCTGGAAAGATATTGTCTTCCCTGGCTTTTTTAAGTACCTCCATAAGGTAGGGACCAACAGCTCCCTAAATTCTTTATAGAACTCTGGAGGGAAGCCATCCTCCCCAGAAGATTTATTAGAAGGTAAGGATTTAATGGCCTCCAACAATTCAGGAACTGAGAAGTGTTCACTCAGGCGCTCGCTGTCTTCCCCTGACAGGCATGGAGGTTGAGAGAGGAGAGAAAAGAGTCGATCTCTGATAGATCATCGCTTGATTGGGAAGTGTAGAGGTCTTCATAGTATTCTTAAAAGTATTTATAATTTCAGTAGGGTCGAAAGATATCTCATTAGTAAGAGTTTCATAGCATTAATTGTCCTCTTACTTTCCTCTGCTTTCAGTTGCCATGCCAATACTTTGTGAGCTTTCTCTCCAAGCTCGTAATAACGCTGTTTTGATTTAGTGATGGCCCTCTCAGCTTGATATGTGTTCAGAATATTATATTTCTGTTTTTATTTACCAAAAGCCTGTATAGATCTTTAGTCGGGCCTCTTTGGTAGGTTTTCTCTAGCTCTGAGATTTCAGATTCAAGGCACTCAGTTCCGCACCGTGTTTTCTCTTCAGCCCTTTAGTATAGGAAATGATCTGTCCCCTCAGATAGGCCTTCAATGTGTCCCAAAGAATGAAACTGTCAGGAGCGGAGGTTTGTTTGTCAAAGTGAAAAATATTGATTATCTGTCTTTGATGAATGCACATAATTCAGGTTGCTTTAGGAGTGTAGAAGAATTAGTCTCCATCTATATGCTCCATTTACCTTGGTAGGAATGGAGATTGATAATACCAGGGGAGAATGGTCACTAAGCAATCTGGGGAGATACTCGACATCTAACACTCTATGAAACAGTTGTGTTCGATATTAAAAAGTTATCTATGCGTGTGTGTGTCTTGTGTGGGTGTGAATAAAAATGAGTAGTCCCTATCCTGTGGGTGCAACTGTCTCCAGATGTCTAGTAAATTGAGATCTTTCATGAATGACATGGTGAGCTTGCCGGCTTTGGTAAGAAGTGAGGGTTTATCAGAGGACCTATCAAGAACTGTATCTAAACAAAAATTTAAATCTCCTCCAACCAGTAGCCATCCTGGTGGTGCTTGAGCAACCTGAAGGAAGACATTCTGAATAAAACATATGGTCATCGAAGTTAGGAGCATAGATATTCAATAGGGTCCAAGACTCTGAAAACATATGCCCCTGCACCAAAACAAACCTGCCAGAGGGATCAGAGATGGTGTTGTTGACGCAGAAGGGGATGTGTCTACTTATCAAAATTGCAGTTCCTCTTGCTTTGGAGTTAAAAGAGGACGCAAAAACTTGTCCTACCCATTCCCTCTTCAATTTCTTGTGTTCACTGGCTGTGAGATGTGTTTCTTGTAAAAACACAATGTCAGCCTTTAATTTCTTAAGGTATGTATAGACTCTCTTCCTTTTAATCGGGCTGTTAAGACCTTTTACGCTGAATGTGACATTTTAGTGGATTAAGCATAGTTGGGTTTCAAATATGTAACTGAATGGAAATCTATCATATGTAGATAGTTAGGAAATGTTTCAACTTTGGTTTGAACACAGAAGTGACCTATGTGTCTCTTTAGGAAGGAAACAATAAACATAGAAAAAGGGGGAAAAAAATAAAGAATCCCACCCACCCCGATTGTTAGACTAAAACCACAATCCCAACAATCAAACATGAATACACTTGTAGAGATACGTTGCTGCTCGCTTTCCATCTTGCTCTTACTAGCTAAACCTTGGCGTAAACTAAAACCTGCGAGCTCTCTAAATTGAAAACAAACGTTGTGAATAGACATTTATGGCTGAATATTTACTGCCCACGGTAAGGGCTGCTTGAGTCTCTTTTCGAAAGATTAACATAAATGAGGGGGAAAGCAGTGGGCCTAAACCCACTTATTTGCTTCGCCCAGTGATATGSACTAAACCAAAATATACTCTCCTGTAAATGTAATAGAACTCACCCCGGAAAGATACGGTTAGTTGAAAATGTACAAATCAATTATAGCGACCGGAGGATATCAGYGGTTCAGTCMGGATAAGAGAAAACAAACAAACTGCATCTTATCCCCCAAAGAGACCGTCCTGGCTCAGACGTTGCTCAGTTCTTTGAGAAAGGTGTACACTTCTCCCGGTGTGTTGAAGAGATGGCTTCGGCCTTTGTACTGAACTTTCATCCGCGCAGGGTGGAYGAGGTAGCCGATGATGTTCTTCTCCTTCAGTGCTTTGGCGGCAGGTCTGAACTGCTTGCGACGTCTTGCGAGATCCGCGCTCATATCCGGGAAAAGGCTGACCGTCTTGACATCAATGGTTATGTCCCCTTTGGCTCTTGCGAGTTGCAGTACCTTCTCTCTGTCTTGGAAACGGAGGAACCTGATCATGACGGCCCGTGGGGGCTCATCTGGCCGGGGTTTCGGCGCTGATGTTCTGTGGGCGCGTTCGATTTCCAGTGGCTTGGTGAAGTTGATTGTGCCTAGGACATCCGGGATCCATTGAGTGAAGAAACGGACCGGGTCACGGCCCTCGCTGTCCTCTTTCAATCCCACCACACGGATATTACTGTCTGCTCTGGTTCTCCATCTGATCTACCTTGTTTTTGAGGTAGGCATTGTCCTTTTGAAGTTGTATCAAGACCTGGTCATGTCGAGCGATGGTGTCTTCAACTGTGCTAATGCGCAACTCTGCCTCAGTCGTTCTCAAAAGGAGATCATTCATGGAGGATTTCAGGTCGTCAATGGAAGAATGGAGTTCAGCCGTTCTCTTATCGATTTTCATAGACCTTTGTTACCGTCCTGAATTTCCCGGAGGAGAGTAGCCGGCAGGCTCKCAAGGGGCCGAGAGCAACAGTCTGGAACTGTCGTTTGAGTTATGAGGGCTAATGCTAATCTTGCTAGCGTTATCGTTATCTTGGGAATCAACGACGTTTTGGTCGTTCTTCTTGCCTCTCGGTCGGCGGTCCATGGCTCTTTGGGAAGGTAAGTACTTGACAATTTATCAGCCGATGTTAGAATATTGTTTCAACGTTGTTATTTAGGTAATAATAGAATAACTTTGAAGAGCTCGGTTTGTCAACGTCTGCTCAGCTCCGCGGCATCACGTGCTCCCAAGTTGGGTGAATTTTGACCAATTCCCCCTGACAGAGCTGGTGTAACTGAGTCAGGTTTGTAGGCCTCCTTGCTCACACATGCTTTTTCAGTTCTGCCCACAAATGTTCTATGGGATTGCGGTTAGGGCTTGTGATGGCCACTCCAATACCTTGACTTTGTTGTCTTTAAGCCATTTTGCCACAACTTTGGAAGTATGCTTGGGGTCATTGTTCATTTGCAACCAAGCTTTCACTTCCTGACCTGATGTCTTGATGTTGCTTCAATATATCCACATAATTTTCCTTCCTCGTGATGCCATCTATTTTGAAGTGCACCAGTCCCTCCTACAGCAATGCACCCCCACATGATGCTGCCACCCCCATGCTTCACGGTTGGTGTTCTTCGGCTTGCAAGCATCCCCCTTTTTACTCCAAACATAATGATTGTCATTATGGCCAAACAGTTATATATATTTTTTTCATCAGACCAGAGGACATTTCTCCAAAAGGAACGATCTTTGTCCCCATGTGCAGTTGCAAACCATACTCTGGATTTTTTTATGGCAGTTTTGGAGCAGTGGCTTCTTCCTTGCTGAGCGGCCCTTCAGGTTATGTTGATACAGGACTCGTTTTACTATGGATATAGATACTTTTGTACCTGTTTCCTCCAGCATCTTCACAAGGTCCTTTGCTGCTGTTCTGGGATTGATTTGCACGTTTCGCACCAAAGTACGTTCATCTCCAGGAGACAGAACGCGTCTCCTTCTGGAGGGGTATGACGGCTGCGTGGTCCCATGGTGTTTATACTTGCTTACTATTGTTTGTACAGAGGAACGTGGTACCTTCAGGCATTTGGAAATTGCTCCCAAGGATCAACCAGACTTGTGGTCTACATTTTTTTGGTTCTGAATTCTTGGCTGATTTCTTTTAATTTTTCCCATGATGTCAAGCCAAGAGGCACTGAGTTTGAAGGTAGGCCTTGAAATGCATCCACAGGTACACCTCCAATTGACTCAAATTATGTCAATTAGCCTATCAGAAGCTTCTAAAGGCATGACATAATTTTCTGGAATTTTCCAAGCTGTTTAAAGTCTGGTAACTTAGTGTAAACTTCTGACCCACTGGAATTGTGATACAGTGAAATAATCTGTCTAAACAATTGTTAGTAATTTTTCCAACTGAATAATGTCCTAACCGACTTGCCAAAACTATAGTTTGTTAACAAGAAATTTGTGGAGTGGTTGAAACACTTAGGTTGGAATCATTAAAACTAGTTTATGTAAACTTCTGACTTCAACTGTATGTGGTCCTTGTCCACAGGTACATTTGTAAAGAGCAATATATTTTTCCCTTTTGAAGTTGTCCTTTCCAGCACGGTTTCCAGGCGGCAGATATAGTTGATGCATAACCCAGCCAGCCCAGCACAGCACAGCACAGCACAGCTCTGTCTGGCTTGGCTTGGATGTTTTGCCCCCCCCCCCCTTCCCCAGACAACCAGGTCAGCAGACGGCTTAAATGGGATTAAATCAATGTTCAGTCGGCCAAGGAGTCAACGCTTGCAAAATACTACAGACTAGATGGGTCTAAATCAATTCAGGCTGGCTGCATGTTGAGCCTCGTTGGGGTTTAGGTCTGTGTAGTTGCACCCATTTTTATTTTCTTCTCCTAATCCCTCACTCTCACCCCCTTTCTCCCTCTCTCCAACTGGGTAAACTGGTAATTTGCAGACACCCATCTATCCCTCTTGGCCTTTGTCATGAATGTCTCTGTGTAACCAATAACCGTCTCATGGTCATGGTAAAGTGTCACTTGTGGTGATCTGGGCTGGGTTTCCCGACGCACACAAAGTGGTGTGAGCCTGGTTTGTCGAGAGAAATAACATAGGCTACTTTAGCAATGAAGGCTTTAGGAAAACCAGCCCTGGCCTCTCACTTGTCATTACAGTGGATGATGGTAATGCATTTTGATGTGGAAGTCATAGCTTGTTGTGACCTGAAAAAGCTTGATGTCAGTTCAAAACATTGACCGAGTTTTGAGTCAAACCCGCACATCTTGACTAGGCCTACCTAATAATATTTACACAACTGTGCCAGTTTCTGAGTCCTTATGGTTGTCCTGCTTTGTCTCCCTGTTATCTTACCTGGCTTATCTTGCTCTGGTGCCATGTCTTTGGTCCTGTTTTCTCTCTCTCCTCTTAAATGTTCCTCCTCTATCTGTGCCTCTCACCCCCCCTCCTCATCTGTCTGTACACACACCTACTGCAGCGTGCCGGTGGAAAACGTGCCAGAGTCATTTATTCGAAAGGGGTCAGTTTAGAGCACAAAAGTAAACGAGTACAAGTGTAACGATCAACTATAGGCTACATAACCTAACTACACTGAGCAAAAATATAAACGCAACGTGTTGGTCCCATGTTTCATGAGGTAAAAGATCCTAGAAATGTTCCATACTCACTAATTTGTCTACATCCCCTGTTAATGAGCATTTCTCATTTACCAAGATAATCCATCCACCTGACAGATTTGGCATATCAAGAAGCTGATTAAACGGCATGATCATTACACAGGTGCAACTTGTGCTGTGGACAATAAAAGGCCACTCTAAAATGTGCAGTTTTGTCACACAACACAATGCCACAGATGTCCCAAGTTTTGCGGGAGCGTGCAATTGGCATGCTGACTGCAGGAATGTCCACCATAGCTGTTGCCATAGAATTTTATGTTAATTTCTCTACCATAAGCTGCCTCCATTGTTGTTTTTAGATAATTTGGCAGGACATCCAACCAGCCTCGCAACTGCAGACCACGTGTAACCATGCTAGCCCAGGACCTCAGGGAAGCTCATTTGCGAGCTCGTTGTCCTCACCATGATCTGACTGCAGTTCGGTGTTGTAACAGACTTCAGTGGGCAAATGCTCACCTTTTGATGGCCACTGGCACGCTGGAGAAGTGTGCTCTTCACGGGTGAATCCTGGTTTCAACTGTACCGGGCTGATGGCAGACAGCATATATGGTGTCGTGTGGGCGAGTGGTTTGCTGATATCAACGTTGTGAACAGAGTGCCCCATGGTTATGGTGGAGTTATGGTATAGCCAGGTCATATCAATGGCAATTTTAATGCACAGAGATACCGTGACGAGATCCTGAGGCCCATTGTCGTGCCATTCATCCGTCGCTATCACCTCATGTTTCAGCGATCTGTACACAATTCCTGGAAGCTGAAAATGTTCCAGTTCTTCCATGGCCTGCAGACACACCACACGTCACTCATTTTAAGCATGTTTGGGATGCCCTGGATTGACGGGTACGAAAGCGGGTTTCCGTTCCCGCTAGTAACCAGCTACTTCACACAGCCATTGAAGAGGAATGGGACAACATTTCAGACCAATCAACAGCCTGATCAACTTTATGCGAAGGAGATGGTCATGCTGCATGAGGCACCAGATACTGACTGGTTTTCTGATCCACGGCCCTATTTTATTTTTTATTTTTGTTATATATATTTTTTAAGTTATGTGTAACGAACTGATGCAGATCTGTATTTCCAGTTGTGCAATCCATCGATTTAGGGCCCAATTTATTTCAATTGACTGATTTCCTTATGAACTGTTACAGATAACAAAAACAGTGTATTCAGAGCCCTTTTACGTTACAGCCTTATTCGAAAACAGATTTTTTTTAAACTGGCCTCATTAATCTACACACAATACCCCATAATGACAAAGCAAAAACAAAACAACAAAAAAACGCATTTACATATGAGACTAGCAAATGTGGTCAGTTGCATCCTGTTTCCATTGATCATCCTTGATGTTTCTATAACTTGATTGGAGTCCACCTGTGGTAAATTCAATTGATTGGACAGGTACACACCTGTTTATATAAGGTCCCTCAGTTGATAGTGCATGTCAGAGCAAAAACCAAGCCATGAGGTTGACGGAATTGTCCGTAGAGCTCAGAGACAGGATTGTGTGGAGGCACACATCTGGGGAAGGGTACCAAAACATTTCTGCTGCATTGAAGGTCCCCAAGAACACAGTGGCCTCCATCATTCTTAAATGGAAGAAGTTTGAACCACCAAGACTCTTCCCAAGAACCCGATGGTCACTCTGACAGCTCCAGGGTTCCTCTGTGGAGATGGTTGTCCTTCTGGAAGGTTCTCCCATCTCTGCAGCACTCCATCAATCAGGCCTTTATGGTAGAGTGGCCAGACGGAAGTCACTCCTCAGTAAAAGACACTCCCGCTTGGAGTTTGCCAAAAGGCACCTAAAGAACTCCAACCGTGAGGAAACAAGATTCTCTGGTCTGAATCCTGAATGCCAAGCATCACGTCTGGAGGAAACCTGGCACCATCCCTACATTGAAGCATGGTGGTGGTGGTGGCAGCATGCTGTGCGGATGATATTTTTCAGCTGCAGGGACTGGGAGACTAGTCAGGATTGAGGCAAAGATGAACGGAGCAAAATGGAGAGCGCTCCTTGCTGAACCTGCTCAGGACCTCGGACTGGGGCAAAGGTTCACCTTCCAATAGGACAACAACCCTACGCACACAGCCAAGACTATGCAGGAGTGGCTTTGAGACAAGTCTCAATGTCCTTGAGTGGCCCGGACTTAACCCGACCGAACATCTCTGGAGAGACCTGAAAATAGCTGCGCAGCGATGCTCCCCATCCAATCTGACAGAGCTTGAGAGGATCTGCAGAGAAGAATGGGATGAACTCCCCAAATATACAGGTGCGCAAAGCTTGTAGCGTCATACCCAAGGAGACTTGAGGCTGTAATCGCTGCCAAATGTACTTCAACAAAGTACTGAGTAAAGGGTCTGAATACTTTTGTAAATATATTTCTGTTTTAAATTTGCAAACATTTTCTTAACCAGTTTTTGCTTTGTTTATTGTATGTAGATTTGATGAGGGGGAAAAATATAATTCTATCCATTTTTGAATAAGGCTCTGTTACGTAACAAAATGTGGAGAAAGTCAAGGAGTCCAAATGCGCTAGCTACTGTGTGCTCCCAGTCCCCGGGTACAAGCTCTGAAAACTACCCGGTTGATTCAGTTTTTTTTAGGGACAATAATTGTATTCTACCTAGGCTACAACAACGCAATATGTTTTGACATAAAAAAAAAAAAAAAAAATTCAAGTGAGTACAAAAGTCTAGACTGTAAACTGCAGTGAATAGCTTGTCATTTGAATAACCGCTCAAAAGCCTGGCAGTTTGAATGCATATTATTTTGAAATAACTGCATCTAGCCTGCCTGATTGGGCAACCATTTGGATCAGTCATGGGTCTTTTTGTCGGCAGTTTAACTTACAAGCTCCAGGCACATTAGCAGGCCAGTAATATGGTGTATTTTGTCAGGATGTTTCGGGTAACAGAAACATGCTAATGCAGCGATTTCTAGTGGTGCGCATATGAATTATGATAATGCACGAGCGCGGAGGAAGTTGTATCCATAGTTCCCCCGTTTTGTCTGAGAGCTTACTTATAGGATATGTTTCTTCATTTGTGTTCATTTAGAGGTGGCACCACAGGCTTCAATAAAGACTAACCCAGTGGTTCTCAAGCCTCTCCTAGGGGGATCCCCAGCCGGTTAATTTATTTGATCTATTTCAGAACTAGCACGCCTGATTCAACTTGTCAACTAACCCTTGATTAGGTGAACTAGTTCAGGGCTAAAACAAAATGGTGAAATGTCTGGGCGCCCCGAAGAGGTTGGAAAACCACTGGGCGAACCTAACCAGGTAAAACTCCGGACCCAAGTTGGAGGGTATGGCATGGTAGTAAATCAGCTGTAAAACGGTTTTATATGGGCTATGATGTGACCAGATTTTTCTAATCAGGTCATATGGTTTAAACAAACAAAATAGACAACTGCAATTGCACAGTAGAACTAACAGGGCTGAGTTTGCTTTCTGCAGGGTTTCATCATGTAGGCCTTTGCATCGTTAATTAAAAAGTTACTCACACAGTATGTCATCACTATTGGTGTGTATTGATTTAATTCCAGTCAATAATTTGATTGCTAAGGTCTAGGTAGCCTAGCCACCTGAAGTTTGAATATATGCCAAATTTGATCACATTTTCTTTTAACACAAGTAAATAGGCCTATATTAGGCTTCCATAGTTCTTATACATTTTTATAGTTTACTTTGTTTTTCTCGTCTTGTGGCTGCTTCCCACACACAACGAGCCCCGCCCTCTGACACTCAAGCTGCGTCGTTTCTCCTCTGTTAGATTCACTTAAGGCGCCCGCATGCTAATCACTCGAAACCGTTCAAAAAAAGTTTGTGCATATTATGATGACATTTTGTGAGGTTTTGGACTTCGGTGAGGGCTGTTCGGGCACATCTTTTTTTCTAGAGGCAAGCCAAAGTCTACGCCACTGTCTGTGATTGGTTAACAGTAGGGATTACACTTTGCTTAATTAATGTTGTTCTATGATGTTATTCTAACAGTTTACCTTCGTGTTTTAATTTATCAAATCGCAATATATATATTTTTCTTTGCCCATATCATGCAGCCCTAATCTACTATGGTTTGTATAACTCTTTTTAGAAGGGCTGCTAGACTTGGGTTGGTATTATGTTGGTCCAATATGTGTATATTCTGCTTCTACTTATATTTGGATAAAAGTAAACCAAGCTGCACACGTCCCTAAAAAGCTAATGAAGCTACTGTCAAAGCGCATCCTGCTAATTGAAAAATGGTGCCAACGTTTTGTTTTTGTTTCCTCTCTGCAGATCTGTGTCCTCCTCTTCACCTGCCTCTACATTCTGTCCTACCTCATCCTCACTCACTTCAAGAAGAATGCGGACTATGTCACGGGTGAGTATGGATTAGAGGTCGACCGATTAATCGGAATGGCCGTTTTTTTAAATGTATTTTAAATTAGGGCCGATTTCAAGTTTTCATAACAATCGGTAATCGGCATTTCTGGATGCCGATTACATTGCACTCCATGAGGAGACTGCATGGCAGGCTGGCCACCTGTTACGCGAGTGCAGCAAGGAGCCAAGGTAAGTTGCTAGCTAGCATTGTTTTTTATAAGATAAGTTTAATCAATCACGAGTTAACTACACATGGTTGATGATATTACTAGCTTGTCCTGCGTTGCATATAATCAATGCGGTGCCTGTTAATTTATCATCGAATCACAGCCTACTTCGCCAAACGGGGGGTGATTTAACAAGCGCATTCGCGAAAAAAGCACTGTCTTTGCACCAATGTGTACCTAACCATAAACCTCAGTGCCTTTCTTAAAATCAATATACAAGTTTAAAAAAAATGTAACCTGCATATTTAGTTAATATTGCCTGCGAACATGAATTTATTTCATCTAGGGAAATTTTGTCACTTCTCTTGCGTTCTGTGCAGTCAGGGTATATAGCAGTTTGGGCCGCCTGGCTCGTTGCGAACTGTGTGAAGACTAATTCTTCCTAACAAAGACCGTAATTAATTTGCCAGAATTTTACATAATTATGACATAACATTGAAGGTTGTGCAATGTAACAGAAATATTTTGACTTAGGGTTGCCGCCCATTCGATAAAATACGGAACGGTTCCGTATTTCACTGAAAGAATAAACATTTTGTCTTGAAAATTATAGTTTCCGGATTTGACCATATTAATGACCGAAGGCTCGTATTTGTGTGTATATTATATTCTAATTAAGTCTCTGATCTGATAGAGCAGTCTGACTGAGCGATGTTAGGCAGCAGCAGGCTCGTAAGCATTCATTCAAACAGCACTTTCCTGCGTTTGCCAGCAGCTCTTCGATGTGCTTCAAGCATTGCGCTGTTTTATGACTTCAAGCCTATCAACTCCCGAGATTAGGCTGGCAATACTAAAGTGCCTATAATAACATCCAATAGTCAAAGGTATATGAAATACAAATGGTATAGAGAGAAAAAGTCCTATAATTACTACAACCTAAAACTTCTTAACTGGGAATATTGAAAATTCATGTTAAAAGGAACCACCAGCTTTCATATGTTCTAATGTTCTGAGCAAGGAACCTAAAATATATATATTTTTTTACAAAACACATAGTGCACTTTTACTTTCTTCTCCAACACTTTGTTTTTGCATTATTTAAACCAAATTAAACATGTTTTATTTAAATGAGGCTTAATTGATTGTCCTCCAATCGGTATCGGCGTTGAAAAATCATAGTCGGTCGACCTCTAGTATGGATATCTGTTTGCCTAGTCCCCCCCCAAAAAGGAACTCAGTCCGGCTTTCTACTTACTCTTGAAAGTTGCAATAGTAGAATGTACAACGTGTAATTTCGAAACTGGGACAATGCCTTTTTTGGGGAAAAGGCCCCAAAAAGTATACAGACAATGCCTTTGTCAAACAACACTGTTTCATGACGCATCAGTGACATGTCAGGAGATGTTTTGAAACAATTACTGCTTTGCATACAACCCGGTGAATTATATGCGTTACAGCTGGATGAGTCAACAGACGTGGCGGGCATGGCACAGCTCCSRGTATATGTCCGTTACATTTATGGGGAGTCAATTAAGGAAGACATCCTCTTCTACAAACCACTGGAAACCAGGACAACATGAGAGGATATTTTTAAAGTACTGGACAGCTTTGTGACATCAAATGGACTTTGGTGGTCAAGATGTGTTGGTATCTGTACTGATAGCGCAAAAGCCATGACATGGAAACCTAGTGGAACGTCAACAGTGAAGAGGCAACTCTGGGATGCTGGCCTTCTAGGCAGAGTTCCTCTGTCCAGTGTCTGTGTTCTTTTGCCCATTTTAATATTTTCTTTTTATTGGCCAGTCTAAGATGGCTTTTTCTTTGCAACTCTGCCTAGAAAGGTCATCATCCCGGAGTCGCCTTTTCACTGTTGACGTTGAGACTGGTGTTCTGTGGGTACTATTTAATGAAGCTGCCAGTTGAGGACTTSTGAGGCGTCTGTTTCTCAAACTAGAAACTCTAATGTACTTGTCTTGCTCAGTTGCACCGGGGCCTCCCACTCTATTCTGGTTAGAGCCAGTTTGCACTGTTCTGTGAAGGGATTAGTACGCAGTGTTGCCAAGAACCTGAAGATCTCGTACAATCTCTTTCATGGAATAGTCTTCATTTCTCAGAACAAGAATAGACTGACGAGTTTCAGAAGAAAGTTCTTTGTTTCTGGCAATTTTGAGCCTGAAATTGAACTCACAAATTGTGATGCTCCAGATACTCAACTAGTCTAAAGAAGGCCAGTTTAATTACTTCTTTAATCAGAACAACAGTTTTCAGCTGTGCTAATATAATTGCAAAAGGGTTTTCTAATGATCAGTTAGCCTTTTAGAATGATTAACTTGGATTAGCTAATGCAACGTGCCATTGGAACACAGGAGTGATGGTTGCTGTACACCTATGTAGATATTCCATTAAAAATCAGCCGTTTCCAGCTACAATAGTCATTTACAACATTAACACTGTCTACACTGTATTTCTGATCATTTTGATATTTTAATGGACAATTTTTCTTTCAAAAACAAGGACATTTCTAAGTGGCCCCAAACTTTTGAACGGTCTCTCTCTCTCTGTCCATAGGCCATCATTGTAAATTATAATTTGTTCTTAACAGACTTGCCTAGTTAAAATAACATGCAAACTGTACCAGTCAAACGTTTGGACACCTACTCATTCAGGGTTTTTCTTCATACTATTTTCTACATTGTGGAATAATGGTGAAGACATCAAAACTATGAATAACACCTATGGAATCATGTAGTAACCAAAAAAGTGTTTAATTGAAATATATATTTTAGGTTCTTCAAAGTAGCCATCCTTTGCCTTGATGACAGCATTGCACACTCTTGGCATTCACCTGGGATGCTTTTCCGACGGTCTTGAAGGAGTTAGCAAGTGCTTGTCAAATTGTGACTGAGGAGACTGAAGTGTACAGCCTGCGCAAGAAAGCAAAGCGGAGCTCATGCCTTTTCAAGCGACTTTTTTCAAATCATTAGTCACATCGTGCAGCCTTACTATGTATTAAATATCAAAATGTATAGCCCAATGTTTGTAGAACAACTAAGTTACATGAATAACTCTAAATTTAAGCATATAGGAGTACCCATTTCTTTTGTTAGCTGCATGTGTGTGCACTCCCTCAAAATGTTTGGTGAAAATTTCCTTTCTATTTTATTCATATCATGTCTCTTTAGACCCGTCTTAAATAATGGAGTTATTGTGAAGGTGTAGGATATATTTCATAGATTTATAAGACTTTTTAAAATGTAGATGTTCCAAAGGTCTGCATTTGTGACTTGTAGGCTGTGTGTGGAAGCCAGGAGATGCTAAATGAGTTTGTTAATTAAAGGTCAAATACCGTGAGACCGACCCAGTTATTTGCTTGACAATCACCAACTGATGAAATTGTGACAGCCCTAATCCTATCAATTGAACGTTGGAAGTGTGGCTGTGCAAATGCAATTTGGTTATGTACCTTATGTAATCACTCCAGTGAAGTGTGTTTATTGAAAAACCGCTGTAGCACGTCCGCTCCAAAATAACAAGTCTGGCCTGTAGCTGTGTCGCTCTGGCTCTGCAGAGGTTTAGCTGTTTGGAGCCGGGCCAGCCCACTGAGCCGGGCCAGCCCACTGAGCCGGGCCAGCCCACTGAGCCGGGCCAGCCAGTGGGTTCTGGAAAGAGTCAGCTAAACCTGTTCTGCGTTACGAGTACAGTGTTTCCAATGAATGTCCACCGCAGTCAGTCAATACCACCGGCAGAGCATGTGTGCCTCGCAGCTTAATGGTGTGATGTTGAAGATGGGTTCTGTGAATCGATTCGGATGCTGCGAAMCCCCCCCCCCCCCCCCMCMCTCTTCAGTTCCTCCTCCTGACCTATACAGACTCTTGTTCTTTTGTGTCTGTAACACGGTGTACTCCGCATATCTCTATTTGAGGCCAACTACTTATTTCTCCTCTGTCCGTGTCGATCGGCGCTACCTTAGTTTCTTACCGATATCTGTTTTTCTAAGTACATCCCTCCAGACACTCTAGGCAACATACGTTGCTCCGACACAATTTCAACTCTTATGTCTGGGTAAATGGGTTGTGTTGACAAGATGCTCACATGCCTTTAGTCAGTACTAGCTTGCCTGTTGGTTTAGCTGTGAAGCACTCACTCTTTTGTGTTTTCCAGATGACATTGAAGATGCGACCGCCAACAAAATTGCGTAAGTAAAGAGACATAATGATTTTAACTGACCTAGCAGCAGTCTGCAATTTGACTCAGTCTGTGATTAGAGTGGCTGTGTGTGAGCAGAGTATATGAGCTTGTATCGGAGTCGATGTGACCTACGAGATGACACAACTTGGCCTGTGTAACTGTCCTCCTTGCCCTTTGTCCTTACATGCTGATATTCCTTTCCTCCCTCCCCACCCAGAGCAACTAGCATCCAAAACACATACACACAATACTGTATTGTCCAAATGAGATAAAAATACAACGTACATTGACCAATCTACAGACACCCTAGTTACAGCACACGTCTCCCTCACCGTTCTCTCTTCCTGTTCTAGGCTGTGGCTGTGTACGTTTACCCTCTCTGTGGCAGTGTGCGCTGTGCTGCTCCTCCCCATCTCCATCCTGTCCAATGAGGTGCTGCTCATCTTCCCTCACAGCTACTACATGCAGTGGCTCAACGGATCGCTCATTCACGGTACTGATCCACGTTTACACCACAGCACCCAATACCGCTCCACGTTTTCCAGCCAAGTCGTTCATTGATTGTCAGAGTGCCCATAGCCCCAAAACTCAAACAACTGTTTTAACTACGTTTTGAAGGTTGATAGTCAATGAGCTCCAAAACAAAACGAATGATTCATTACTATGGTTTTGGGAACCTTGCACTGTTGCCTGTTATGTAATAATATCCCATGGTGCGTCTATCACAGTAATGAAACGTGAGCTCCACAAACCAGCAGTTGAAGGGAAGTGGGGCCCCAAATATTCATAGCGAGCACTGTCAACTCTAGTCCCTCTTGCTTATTTCCATTGAGCTCTACAGGTTTCTGTGTCTTATTTCCATTGAGCTCTACAGGTTTCCCTAAACGGCTAGGCTGCGCCTCACTGTGGTGGTTGTGTTTGTTGCCAGATTTCTATCCCTTTTTATGAACTTACCTAACTTTTTGTACTGAAATGTTTTGACCATCTCTTCTCTTTCTCTCCATCATCAGGCTTATGGAACCTAGTGTTCCTGTTCTCCAACCTGTCCCTGGTCTTCCTCATGCCCTTCGCCTACTTCTTCACCGAGTCGGAGGGCTTTGTGGGCTGTAAAAAGGGGGTGATGGCGCGGGTGTATGAGACGGCGGTGGTGCTGCTGCTGCTCACTCTGCTGGTGCTGGGCATGGTGTGGGTGTTTGTGGCCCTGCTTAACAACCACAGCGCCAGGGAGAGCCTCTACGGTCAGTTGATCTTTGCTTTTCATTCAAGCCATTTTTGCAACTGTTCGCAATGGCTAAGTATTTTTGAATTGAATTGGTCTTTTATTTTTTGGAGAAGCTTTTATCAAAGTCCTTTTTCTAATGACCTGTTGTCTCCCATCTTAGACATGTGGGAGTACTACCTTCCTTACCTCTACTCTGCCATCTCTCTGTGTGGAGTGCTGCTGCTGCTATGTGAGGACACCTCCACTATGTCTCGTCCATCTGCCGCACTGGCTGCTTAACTTGTGATGTGTATGAATGCTGCCTGACACCTCTTCCCGTCTCCTTGCAGTGTGCACTCCGTTCGGGCTGTCCCGCATGTTCAGTGTCACCGGGAGCCTACTGGTCAAACCACGGGTGAGTGATAATCCACAAACTTTTTCTCCCGTATGCAGACAATAACTGAACACAGTGACATTGTTATATCTTTGGTATTTTATTAGGATCCCCATTAGCTGTTGCAAAAGCAGCAGCAGCTCTTCCTGGGATCCACACAAAACATGAAACATAATACAGAATGACATAATACAGAACCTCAATAGACAAGAACAGCTCAAGGACAGAACTACATTAAAGAAAATGTAAAAGGCACACGTAGCCTACATATCAATGCATACACACAAACTATCTAGGTCAAATAGGGGAGAGGTGTTGTGTTTATCTGTTTTTTTACACCAGGTTTGCTGTTTATTTGAGCAATATGAGATGGAAGGAAGTTCCATGCAATAAGGGCTCTATATAATACTGTACGTTTTCTTGAATTTGTTCTGGATTTGGGGACTGTGACGAGATCCCTGGTGGCATGTCTGGTTGGATAAGTGTGTGTGTGTGTATTAGAGCTGTGTGTAAGTTGATTATGCAAACAATTTTGGGATATCGTTGACAATAACATAACACTGATGACTCAATGACATCATCCCCTGTGTTTCCTCAGCTGTTGGAGAATGTGGAGGTGGAGATGAACTGTGCTGCGTTTGAGGAGGCTTCGCTCTCCAGGACACTGAACAGTGAGTGGGCCAGCGACCGTGGGCTACAATAGTCTCTCAACATGGGACAATTAAATTGATTTCTATTGGGAATCGTACACTGCCTGTAGCACACGTCCATGACTCATGAGGAGGTGGTGGTTGTGTTGACCGTGCTCTGTTCCTTGTAGGGGGTAGCACGGCATGCTGGGTCAGTGTGAACGTGGAGCCTTTGAGGACGCAGTTCCTCGGCGTCCAGGCCAAACGAATCGCCCTCGGTAAGAATAATACTGTTTTTATTCAGTTCTCTTGACTTACTTGGGTTGGATCAAATTCATTGGAAGATTATACGACATTGTTGGATTGAATTCGGGAATTAGGAAAAAAATCCCAGGAATAGCTTCACTGCTCACCGGGAGACTGACAGCGTTGTCTACAGTGGTCCTTGTCCTCATCTCTCTCTCTCTTCCCCCAGAGATGCGTAGGAGAGCGTCACCATGGCAGCGGAACCTGTTCTACCCTCTGGCCATGCTGCTGCTCCTAGCTCTAACGGTGGCCTGTGTGTTGATGGTTTGTTTCCATGTTCTGGAGCTCCTGTTCGACGAGACGGCCATGCCTAGTGGAATGCAGGTGAGAGGACTCTACTAAGGGGAATAAGGGACGGCGTGAGCTGGAAAGGGGCTTTGTATGGATTATTCTCGACAGCCTGCTGTTAATTTTATAGCATGTAGGGCGTTTACACACTCTGTCCAATGTGGGTGAAAGCACGCTTTGTTGGTAATGTTTTCCCTTCGTTAGGTTTTAAAATACATTTTACCGTGATAAATATGATCACGTTCTGAATCGTTCCGTGAGGTCTTTCTTTAGCATATCATTTAACATTATATCCAAAAAGTCTGATATCCTAACTTAGTACATCTGATCATAAGCACTGAGCTCTGATCATTTTAAGAGCTGTGCAGCTTTCTTGCTAAAACGTTTGAGGATTTTGCATTGTGGTCGGCGTCATCCCACGTTGTTTCCATGGGTCGCAGACCGTTATTTCAGCTCGCGTCAGGCCAATTTAAGGCTTAGAAAATAGAAAGCTTGCGGTACACTTAGTGCTCCGTTGACATTTTTAGAGATGCTTGTTTTTGTAAGAACATGTGAACAGCGTATACAAAAATGTCTCAAACTATCTAGCTTACCTCCTATTGTTTTATGTCCACCGGATTTGAGAAGAAAGTGAGCCTGTCGGGTAGCCTTCATTCTGGCACAGCATCCAGTCTTGCTGACGCAATGCTATTTACCAGATTTCTTTCAAATATGTATACTTTTTTTTTTTACCACTTATTTTCGCTGGCCTCCATTTAATTTAGTCAGCCTAATTTTGACCTTCCTACTACGGTAAAAAATCCAATAATTTGAACGGATTAGGATCGAAACACAGTTTGGACCATTGATTTTCTTAGTGGATTATCTACACAATTTAACAGATAATTTAACCCATTGGTCAAAATGGTTTTGGATTGGACACCCTATAGCCGGGGTACTCCACTCTTACCCTAGGAGGTCCCGCAGCCTGCTGGTTTTCTGTTCCACCTGATCATTAATTGCACACACCTGGTGTCCCAGGTCTAAATCAGTCCCTGATTAGAAGGGAACAACTAAAAAATGCAGTGGAACTGGCGTCAAGGTCCAGAGTTGCGTTTGAGGGGCTATGGCATGAGTTTACTCCTATCTGTATAGATATGTTGAATTCTAACGATGCACATTGACCTATTGCCTCTGTAATGTCAATCCTGAATAGCCTGTTCTATGTTGAGTGACTGAGGGGCGTGTCTTTCATATAGACTTTTCAAGACTAAACAATTCTAAGGACATAAACTTGTGGAGGGAGGGAGGGAGGGAGGGTAGGAACATTTTTATACAGGATAACAGATTTGCATTGATCGTATGTTTCCTCTGCGTGGTAGGACCCTCGCCTGGGGACGGCTTCCTTCTCCATGTTTGGTTCTCTGGGAGCAGCAGTACAGGTGGTCCTCATCCTGTACCTGATGGTGTCGTCTGTGGTGGGCTTCTACAGCTCTCCTCTCTTCACCTCCCTGCTGCCCCGCTCTCAGGACACCAACCTCACACAGATCATTGGGAACTGTGTGTCTCTTCTGGTCCTCAGCTCAGCACTGCCGGTCTTCTCTCGCACTCTGGGTAAGAGCCCTCCTCGTTCCCCAGGTTTAGTTTCTACATTCTTGTCGTCTCGTATGGTTGAACAAAAAAGAGATGCGTAGACCCACACAGTGGTATCATAATACCCATAAAACCTAGTGGTCAAACAGGGAAATGGTTCTAACTGTTTTTCCACCATAAATGTTTCCCATGGGGGATTTTAGAAATACTTAAGGGCTGTGTTTCCTGTAGGCTTACCCTGACATGACGTTTTGATAACCATGTAAATCTCTCTCGGACAAGGTGACTTATCAATTGTTATTTKTATTTTTTATTTAACCTTTATTTAACTAGGCAAGTTGGTCCAAATTCTTATTGACAATGACGGCCTAGGAACAGTGGGTTAACTGCCTTGTTCAGGGGCAGAACGACCGATTTTTACCTTGTCAGCTCGGGGATTCGATCTAGCAACCTTTCGGTTACTGGCTCAACTAGGCTACCTGCCGTCACACCAGGGTAAGCCTACACGAAACACAGCCCTTATTTCAAGTGTTTCTAAAATCCCCTATTGGAAACATTTATGGTGGAAAAACGATTGGAACCATTTCCCTGTTTGACCACTAGGTTTTATGGGTATTATGACACCTCCACTGTGGGGCTCTATTGCCTACTGTAATTAGACTGAGAGCTTCTGGTTGTAGTGTCATTTCTGAACACAAGAGGGCATGTGTATGCAGTCAATCACTATGAACACTGTGTGACCTTGGCCATGGTCAAGTACTGTGCTTCAGAAATGCACCCTTCTTTCCTTCCTCTCGAAGTATTCACAGATCTGAATCGATGGATTAGTAAAGGTAATATAGATTTGAACTTTATTTATCCATGGGGGAGGGGGGGGGGTGAAGATATGCTGAGCAGTTTATAGTGTAGAACTAATCACATTCTGTCTCTTACCTGTTCTTCAGGGATCACACGGTTTGACCTGCTGGGAGACTTTGGGAGATATAACTGGCTGGGGAACTTCCACATAGTGTTCCTGTACAACATTCTGTTTGCTGGCCTCACCTCTGCCTGCCTCATCAACACTCTCACCTGGGCTGTGCAGGGAGAACTCATACGTGCCTTCGGTACGTAACGCAATCAATCAATCATAAGTATTTATAAAGCCCCCTTTTTACATCCGTGCTCTACAGGAATATGTCTATGAACCTGATACCTGCCTTTCTGTGTGTTAGCTTTTAATGTTTAGATGTTAGAGTCTTTTGTATAACTTCACATCTTCAATTTTAAAGTCATGTTCCACTCAAAATACAACTCCATGATTTTGTCCACCTATCTTGGCTGTAGTCGACTCCCCCAATCCGTTTTTGGATATGCATCTTTCTTTCTTAGGTATTTGGTAGTCGTATTGAGTTACTTTCATTATGCAGTAGAAGGGTTGTGCTAGCTGCCAATAGTCAGTGTGTTTTTAGAGTGACTGTACTGTGAGCTAGCTTCCAAGGTGTTCTCTTCCCAGCTCTGAGCCTGGCCATGTTTCCCAATGGGCTGGTCTCCTTTCCTCAGATAGAAAGGCCTATACAATTCTCTCAGGAAAGAGGGGAGTAGGAGTCCCCTAGGGGCCTGTGGGCCTGGCCGCTGTGGGCCTCCCGGGCCCCCACACACACTCGCCCTCTGCCCCTCCGCCCAACACAAACAGTTCGGCGCGTAGAGCCCGTGGACACGCACCCCCCCCCTTCCTCACGGGATAGATAGCATCTCTCCTCTCCCGCTACCTCCCCAACAGCTTTTGTTCTGTTCTGTGATTGATGGACTTTCTTTGCACCCAAACTAGCCTTTTTTTAAAATCTTTTATTTTTCTCAGACTCTGTCGGCGGTAATCATGCCATTTCGTTCCACTGTTGGTGTTAATCGTAAGTGTTGTATGTCTCCACAGGTCTCCACAAACTTCCTCTGACAGTGTCCCGCACAACCATCCCCCTCAAGCTCCTCCTGGCAAATGGCCTGTCAAAGATCCAGTGACTGACATTCCCTTGACCAATCAACCGTGATCTTTAATCCCGACTGGGACCTGAGCCCCCTGGATAGCATTCCCATTGGACCAAAGGCACCTTGTCTTCAGTCCTCCAGTCAATCTGTGTCTGGATCACCAAGATGAAGAGACCGGAGTGGAGGATTAGAAGTGCAGTTTGGACAATGACGCAGTAGAGCTCTGCTCACTGACCAATACAAGTTGACTTGGGGAACCAACTTAAACGGTCTCGCTTTTTGACTACAGTACTGGGGTTCTATTGAAATCACTGTGTGCAGTAATCTGAGGCAAAAATGATCAATTCTGGAACTGCTAAAATATTCTAGAACTGAAGAAGAGATCTTATCAGGGTTTTTGGGTCATGGCTGGAAGGGATTCAACTTTTGTCAGATATTACTTTTCGTAGCAGGTTAGGAGAATGAGTTTAAGGTTAGGAGAAGGGTTGGGATTAGTTCAAATGTTAAAAAAAAATCTGCTTTTGACGTTAATTTGAGAAAAGCTGGGTCCCTTCTAGCCATGACCGGGTTCTTGTTGACCTTGTGACATCATACAGTACATCCTGGATGTCCTAATGCCTTATGAGAAACTCACAATGGGTTCGAGAGGTGGAGGTGGGACCGACTTACTTTGCTCTTTGGACACGCACGTGTAAAAGTCAGCAAATCTATTTTGGAACATTACGTTGCAACTGACATTTCCTTTTCCTGATCAGGGGTTGAGCGGTTGAGTCCTCTCTCTGCCTCCCCTCTCCCCACGCCTTCCTCTCTCTCTCTCATGTAAGACTACTATTTCTGGGCCTCACTCCTTTGAATCCCACTTCCATGTCTTTTTAAGACTCCTTGTCTGTCTGTAATGGTGTTGTGTYCGTTAATGAGAGGATGTTTTTAAACCTGGGTATTTTACATGCCTTGACCTTCACATAGTGGAGGAAGAGAAGGGGACAGGACAGGGTTGTGTTCATTAGGTTACGGTTTAAAGCATTTTACAACAAAAAATGAGCATTTCAGTTCTCTTCCGTTTGGTGCCGGACGAACACAACCCAGGATTTGTTTTAAACTGATAACATTGAATTAGTGAACAATGTAAGAAAAGATACCTGAACACAAAGGGGAAAATAGAAAAGGGAGGTTGTTATTGGTTGTATAATGGCATTTCTGTTCCCTTTTTAAAGGAGCTTCCTTAATGCAAAGTAACACTCACTTGTGTGTGTCCTGCCTTGGACCAATCATACTGTGAATTGTTTGTTAATGTTCAAGTGCAATACTGTTTACGCTCCACTGTCAATTCCAATGACGTGTTTTTCCTGAACTTTTATATTAGAATAATATAAATGAATGATCTCTAGCGGTTTTTATTTTTTAGATCTCTTTATGGTGATCCTGTGTCATGCTTTTCCTTTGCTGTATCAGCATGTATGTTAAGTTGTTTTAATTGTTGTTATTATAAGCTGTTAGACAATCAGTTCCTTTCTCTGTCGCCAGCAGGGGGCAGGGTCTCCCAAACTCACCGGCAGCCTTCTGACGCTTGCCCTGAGGTTCCGTCAGAGAACCTTCTATCCTTAGGGCAATGGTTCTGTTTGGTCAGTCATTGCACATAGCGTTTACTCATTTCATGTCGCGTAACAAGTCTTTTGAATCTATTGTTTGGGGAGCAAACTGTTTTTTATGGTTTACTTTTAGTGCTCTAAAATGTTTTGATGTTGTAAAATGTTTATTTTTATTTTTATGAGCCGTGGAGAAAAAGGACATGTATTACATTTTTCTATGCATAAAGTGTCTTGTCTGATATGTATGGATTGGTATGAGTAATAAGACTTACAGTGCAGTAAGTCTATACATGATCAGGTCTCATTATCCAGCCCGTCCCACTTTGTGTGGGCGTTTGCTGGCACGTCAGTCCATCCTGTGCGGTTTACGTCTGTCCCCCCCCCTGTGCGGTTTACGTCTGTCCCCCCCACCTGTGCGGTTGTACGTGTGCCCCGGTCCGTCCCGTCCCCCCCCTGTGCGGTTTAGTCTGTCCCCCCCTGTGCGGTTTACGTCTGTCCCCCCCCCTGTGCGGTTTACATCTGTCCCCCCCCCCTGTGCGGTTTACGTCTGTCCCCCCTGTGCGGTTTACCGTCTGTCCCCCCCTGTGCGGTTTACGTCTGTCCCCCCCTGTGCGGTTTACGTCTGTCCCCCCCGTGCCGGTTTACGTCTGTCCCCCCCCCGTGCGGTTTACGTCTGGTCCCCCCGTGCGGTTTACCGTCTGTCCCCCCCCGTGCGGTTTACGTCTGTCCCCCCCCGTGCGGTTTACGTCTGTCCCCCCCCTGTGCGGTTTACGTTCTGTCCCCCCCCCCTGTGCGGTTTACGTCTGTCCCCCCCCTGTGCGGTTTACGTCTGTCCCCCCCCCTGTGCGGTTTAACGTCTGTCCCCCCTGTGCGGTTTTACGTCTGTCCCCCCCTGTGGCGGTTTAACGTCTGTCCCCCGGTGCGGTTTACGTCTGTCCCCCCCCCCTGTGCGGTTTACGTCTGTCCCCCCCCCCCCCCCCCTGTGCGGTTTACGTCTGTCCCCCCTGTGCGGTTTACGTCTGTCCCCCCTGTTGCGGTTTACGTCTGTCCCCCCCGGTGCGGTTTACGTCTGTCCCCCCCCCCTGTGCGGTTTACGTCTGTCCCCCCCCGTCGGTTTAGCTCTGTCCCCCCCCGTGTGCGGTTTACGTCTGTCCCCCCCTGCGGTTTCGTCTGTCCCCTCCGTGCGGTTTACGTCTGTCCCCCGTGCGGTTTACGTTCTGTCCCCCCGTGCGGTTTACGTCTGTCCCCCCGTGCGGTTTACGTCTGTCCCCCTGGTGCGGTTTTACGTCTGTCCCCCTTGTGCGGTTTACGTCTGTCCCCCCTGTCGGTTTACGTCTGTCCCCCCCCCTGTGCGGTTTACGTCTGTCCCCCCCCCCTGTGCGGTTTAACTGTGCCCCCCCTGTGCGGTTTACGTCTGTCCCCTGTGCGGTTTACGTCTGTCCCCCCTGTGCGGTTTACGTCTGTCCCCCCCCGTGCGGTTTACGTCTGTCCGCCCGTGCGGTTTACGTCTGTCCCCCCGTGCGGTTTACGTCTGTCCCCCCGTGCGGGTTTACGTCTGTCCCCCCCCGTGCGGTTTACGTCTGTCCCCCCGTGCGGTTTACGTCTGTCCCCTTGTGCGGTTTACGTCTGTGTGTCGTCCCCTGTGCGGTTTACGTCTGTCCCCCCCCCCCGTGCGGTTTACGTCTGTCCCCCCCCCGTGCGGTTTACGTCTGTCCCTCCTGTGCGGTTTACGTCTCCCCCCCCCGTGCGGTTTACGTCTGTCCCCCCCCCCCCTGTGCGGTTTACTCTCCCCCCCCCCCCGTGCGGTTTACGTCTCCCCCCCCGTGCGGTTTTACGTCTGCCCCCCCCCGTGCGGTTTACGTCTGTCCCCCCCCGTGCGGTTTACGTCTGTCCCCCCCGTGCGGTTTACGTCTGTCCCCCCCCCCGTGGGTTACGTCTGTCCCGCCCCCTGTGGCGGTTTACGTCTGTCCCCCCCCCACCCTGTGCGGTTTACGTCTGTCCCCCCCCACCCTGTGCGGTTTACGTCTGTCCCCCCACCCTGTGCGGTTTACGTCTGTCCCCCACCCTGTGCGGTTTACGTCTGTCCCCCCACCCTGTGCGGTTTACGTCTGTCCCCCCCACCCTGTGCGGTTTACGTCTGTCCCCCCCCACCCGTGCGTTTACGTCTGTCCCCCCCACCCTGTGCGGTTTACGTCTGTCCCCCCCCCCACCTCTGTGGGTTTACGTCTGTCCCCCCCCCTGTGCGGTTTACTATCTGTCCCCCCCTGTGCGGTTTACATCTGTCCCCCCTGTGCGGTTTACATCTGTCCCCCCCCCGTGCGGTTTACGTCTGTGTGTCTCCCCCCCCCGTGCGGTTTACGTCTGGTCCCCCCCCGTGGTTTACCGTCTGCCCCCCCCCCCCTGTGCGGTTTACGTCTGCCCCGCCCTGTGCGTTTACGTCTGTCCCCCCCCACCCTGTGCGGTTTACATCTGTCCCCCACCCCTGTGCGGTTTACATCTGTCCCCCCCCCCCCCCCGTGCGGTTTACATCTGTCCCCCCCCCCTGTGCGGTTTATCTGTCCCCCGCCCCCCCCTGTGCGGTTTACATCTGTCCGTCCCCCCCGTCCGTGCGTTTACGTCTGTTCCCTGTGCCGTGTCTGTCTCCCTGTACCACCACCATTTGTTGCCTTGCTTTAATCAGGCGCAGAAGAAAGCCGTTGTATTTTGGCCTGTCTGTCATCGGAGGCCGTCCCTGATAACGCTATAACCAACGTTTCCTCCACTCGGATGCCACCGCCAGATAAAAAAAAAGGCCAAATCAAGAGGAGAGGCGACGCTCTCGCTTTCTCTCTTTCACCTCCACCCACTCCCCCTTTCTTCCATCTGTTTTCCTGGCATATTATTCATTTCCTCTTTTGGAGGCAGAAAAAGAAAACCCGGTTCTCCTCAGTCTGATTCATTACTCCTTGATTTTTGTTTGCATTTCTTTTTCTTGTTTTCTTTTGTTTGATGTTTTTAAATGAGCTGTCTTTTTGTTTTTGTGTTGCCTTTTCCTCCGCTAAAAGGGAGTTTAAGTCTAAATGTTCCCGTAATGCTACTTACTGTACATATCAGAGGCTTGGTTTGCCCTGTGGGTTGTAGGCACACACGCAACCTAGACATGGCAGTTAATGAATACAGGATTGATATTAATTAGGTTTGTTCTGGGTGTTTCTGTGTGGGAGTCTGTCTGGGAACAAGTGCATCCACTTGTTCTGTTCACATTTCATTGACCCCTTCTCCCCCCCACTTAACCTAATTAATTTAGTGAATGTGCAACCTAGACTAGTGAAATTGTTGCAAAGCCACAAGTAATGGCAACTGTGTGTTAAGATTCTTAATTCTAGGAAATTGAGAGGATTTGATAGTTGGGATTTTGTATTACAACAATGTCATAACTTGGAATAACTGGCAGAGAAGGAAAGCAATGAGATCAATGCTCTAAGTGTTCCTGCAAAGAACCTATCACATTCAATGTTAACGCCTTTCAATTTAGCCATGAAAATGCTGGACAATTTGGTACTATTATAGTCTAGATTAAACATTCAACATTCTGATAATTGCTGGTCTAGAAATGGAAACAGAAACAATTCTCTATCCTGGAATTTAGAGAACCATTTTCTCTCCATATGTTTGCGATACATATACACTGAGTGTACAAAACATTTTAAGAATACCTTCCTAATATTGGAATCCACATGGTGTAGAAAGCATTTCACAGGGATGCTGGCCCATGTTGACTCCAATGCTTCCCACAGTTGTGTCAAATTGGCTGGATGTCCTGTTGGATGGTGGACCGTTCTTGATACACACGGGAAACCTGAGTGAAAAGGTTTCTTGCCCATTCACCCTTTGGATGGCACACATACACAATCCATGTCTCGATTGTGTCAAGGCTTAAAAATGTAACCTGTCTCCCATTCAGCTACACTGATTTTGAAGTGTATTTAACAAGTGACATCAAGGGATCATAGCTTTCACCTGGTCAGTGTCACGGAAAGAACAGGTGTTATTTTGTTCAGTAAACAGTCAGGTCCATAATTATTGGCACCCTTGATAAAAATGAGCAAATAAGACTGTATACAATAATGAACTACATTGCTCTGTATTTGTTGTTTTAGCTGATCTTTATCAAGGGTGCCAGTAATTGTGCACCTGACTGTACATGCATATAGCCTTTGTGTTTGTAATGCACTGAACTATGCGCTCCACTGAACATGTTGCCATTGACCGTTCCCCTGAACTTAAACCTCACCTTATATGTAAACAAACACAGCTAGAACTATGCCATGAGGTCTAGGTCTGGACTCACCCAATTCTTTGTTGAAACACTGAGGGAAGTTCGATATTGTAGTACTGTCTATGTTTTTAGTGTTTTTTCACTAGTTTAGATACCTGGCAGTTGGTTTTAGTTGTAATGAAGGTTCGTGGGTCAAAGGTTGGTGGTTACAAAGCTGGTCCTAAAAATTCACTGGAGAGAAGAGGGTGCGGATTTCATTTGTATTCTCTTGTTTGTGGCGCCACCCACCCAGAGCTTACTTTTAAAAAACCTAATAAATTACTTAGTCAACTTACCTCTGTCTCAACCTTGATTCCACTGAAACGTGTGACGTTAGAATAGCACCTCCCAACAGGAAAATAAAGAGCCTTGATACCGTAGTGCAGGGGCCGCCACCCTTTTAAAGGCCCTCGGTCCCCCCCAGTTGGGGTCTCGACTTACAACTTGCAAGTTAGAATGGTAGAATACAAAAGGTGTAATTTTGAAATCTGGTTGTGCATCATCAGTTTCTCTTATGTCAGTCACTGATAGACAATTAGCCCATGTCAGCTAGCATAGTTTAGCGGCCCGCTTTCTAGACAAATTTAGCAATCTAAAATGTTTTATCATGGTTTAATTACCAGCCGTGGGGCCCCCCCATTTCTTTCCACGCCATGGCAGAATGTGTAGATTTGTACAGCTATGTGGGGTGGGAGGGGTTGATGTTGGTACGCAGACCCGTGAGCAACTGCGCCACATGAGTTGATATTTTTTTTGCGGCCCCCACTCCCATCAAAGTTGCCCATCCCTGTTGTAGTGGCTCTACAATCAAAGAAGTGTCACATTCAGTTCAGTAATGTAACTAAATACACAGCATTTGACTGCTAGTTCAGCATCCATAGGACCATATCAGAGACAAAACAGGAGTGGGGAGACAGGCAGCGTGTATAACGGGATAAGATAGGCTATCTTTATTGTCAAAACACAAGAATGAAGGGGGGGGGGGGAAGACACAGATTAGCTTTCCTGACAGCCGGCCGTTTGAAGTGCGTGCCAAAGTGCATTAGGGTTCTATTCTTCCCGCTGTTAGCTGGCTGGCAACACAGAGCTGCTCACAGGAAAAGGCGAGACTTTCGTGCTAATCAACTGATAGTGGAGGTCACACTGTCCGTTTGCCACGGCTGGACTGGCGGCAGGCGGACCCTCACCCTGCTAGCACACTCTCGGCACACTTCCTTCACACACTTGACTGGCGGGCTGGTAGACTGGCAAAATGGCAGGCCACTGATCCATCGATACATCCATAAGCCATCAGTAAAACACATGCGCATCTAGTAGAAGTGGACTGACGTTACACACAGTAAATACTCAGGACCCTGATTCAGCCTAGTCTTGGACTACAAAGTTAAAGATTCACCATTGAGTATGTTTTTTTGTTTTTTTTGTCCAGAGCTAGGCTTAAATCTCTGCCTGGGGAAACCAACCTTTAGAATGACACTTAGAACCCTTGAGGTGGGTAGCAACCAACTCCTTCAGGGGACACCTTGCCTGATGTCAGCGATCTAAACGATGAAGCCGTGTAGAGTGTGGTCATACATAGGCCTACTGTATGGTGTGGAGGACAGCTGCATCTGGTATAGTAGCAGGTATAGATAGAGCTCTATATGACTGATTGTTAAAAGGTAATAGAAGTATGCATGATCTCCGACCTGTTTGTTTGGGCCAGGTGTGTGTATAGTGCATTTGGAAAGCATTCAGACCCCTTGACTTTATCCACATTTTGTTACGTTAGCCTTTTTCTTAAATCAATTTACACCCCATAATGACAAAAACACATTTTATTTTTAATACATTTGCTATCACATTTACATAAGTATTAAGACTCTTTACTCAGTACTTTGTTGAAGCACCTTTGGCAGCAATTACAGCCTCAAATCTTCTTCGGTATAATGCTACAAGCTTGGCACACCTGTATTTGGGGAATTTCTCCCATTTTATTTCTGAAGATCCTGTCAAACTTGGTCAGGTTGGATGGGGAGCGTCGCTGCACAGCTATTTTCAGGTCTCTCCAGAGATGTCCAATCGGGTTCAAGTCTGGGCTCTGGCTGGGCCACTGAAGGACATTTAGAGACTTGTCCCGAAGCCACTCCTGCATTGTCTTGGCTGTGTGCTTAGGGTCGTTGTCCTGATGGAAAGTGAACCTTCGCCCCAGTCTTGAAGTCCTGAGTGCTCTCAAGACGGTTTTCATCAAAGATCTCTGTACTTTGCTCCGTTCATCTTTCCCTCGATCCTCACTACTCTTCCAGTCCCTGCCGCTGAAAAACATCCCCAAAGCATGATGCTGTCACCACCATGCTTCACCGTAGGTATGGTGCCAGGTTTCCTCCAGACGTGACGCTTGGTATACAGGCTAAAGAGTTCAATCTTGGTTTCATCAGACCAGATAATCTTGTTTATCATGGTCTGGGAGTCCTTTAGGTTCCTTTTGGCAAACTCCAAGCGGGCTGTCATGTGCCTTTTACTGAAGAGTGGCTTTTGTCTGGCCAATCTACCATAAATACCTTATTGTTGAAGTGCTGCAGAGATGCTTGTCCTTCTGGAAGGTTCTCCCATCTCCACAGGAACTCTGGAGCTCTGTCCGAGTGACCGTCAGGTTCTTGGTCAACTCCCTTACCAAGGCCCTTCTCCCCCGATTGCTCAGTTTGGCCAGGCGGCCAGCTCTAGGAAGAGTCTTGGTGGTTCCAAACTTCATTTAAAAATGGAGGCCACTGTTCTTGGAGCTTCAATGCTGCAAACATTTTTGGGGACCCTTTCCCAGATCTGTGCCTTGACACAATCCTGTCTCGGAGCTCTACATACAATTCCTTCGACCTCATGGCTTGATTTTGCTCTGACATGCACTGTCAACTGTGGGACCTTTCCAAATCATGTCCAATCGAGTTTACCACAGGTGGACTCGAATCAAGTTGTAGAAACATCTCAAGGATGATCAATGGAAGCAAGATGCACCTGACCTCAATTTAGTCTCATAGCAAAGGGTCTGAATACCTTATTTCCATAAGTATGTTTTTATTTTTAAATGTGAAAAGATTATAACCTGTTTTCGCTTTGTCGTTATGGGGTATTGTGTGTAGATTGAGGAAAATGTTTTATTTAATTTTAGAATAAGGCTAACGTAACAAAATGTGGAAAACGTCAAGAGGTCTGAACTTTCCGAATGCACTGTATCTATGGTGAGTGGAGGAACTGTGCTGAAACCTGGACTCAAACAAGAGATTCACATAGCATATTGGGGGCAATGAAACAATGGCAGCCCATTCATTTAATGAAGAAAGCGAAGTGGGCGGGGAACCCTGGGGAGATGTGAGCATGGGCGAGGGATGTGAACAGGGCGGGACCAAAGTTGGAATAAGCGGGACTTTATTAAAATACTCTGGTCAATCACGACGTATGTCAATTGAAGCTCACTATAGTTTCCAGACCCTACTGGATTGGCAGCTGATACTTAGCACTACTAGCATGCTTGCTAGCACCAACATGAGGGAAAAGAAAGCGTGGCTATCCAAATTTACTCGTTAACCCCATGCAGCCTTGTTACAAGTTCAAACAGTGGAATGTTGATTCGGCCAATATAAATCATTATTTTATGATTTACAATTTGAAGTGTCATTATTTCTATATAGCCTACACTTTCTCGTTCTGAACTACTTAGGCTTCGTGACAATGAACACACCATCAGCCGCTCCGCCAAAACACCAGCTACCCGGTTAATGCTGGCTCTTTTTGAATCGAGGCCTTAAACATGTTTATGTACACATGACACTTGACCACGCATTGCTTTACATATACACTGTGATTAGTGGGTTCTTTAAGGTGAAGGGCATCCAGTTTACACACAGAAATCCAGCTTCACTGTAACAGCCCTTTCTGTCGTGCTCTCCTACACACACCACCCTGCCTCTTCCTGCACTGATAACAGACAAGGGTGAGAGACAGTATGACGGGGTGGTGATTCAGTTTTAACGAGGGAGCCCGGGAGTACAGTACAGTGTCAGCTCCTTGACCCCCCCCCCCCCCCCCAACAGACACAAACACACCAAAGTACACACCCCTCCCAACGGCCTCTGTCTGAGGAAGTGGATCCTGCAGTGTCTGTTCAGCTCTAAAGAGACAAGACCAACACTTCTTTAAGATGTCAAAGCCAGCATTGTTCAGAAAACATAACTACTGCTTTACAGTAACTAGATTACATCACAAACAAAGTTATGTTTGAGGAAGTCTTCCTGAATTACTAATAGCTTCACGCAAACCAGAAAAACGTGACGATGTGACATGATTGTCGTTGTCTTTGACCGTGAGCTCCATGTGCAACACACCCATTGGAGATTAAAATARAGATGGGGTAGTCTGTCCCTAACCCAGGTTGAATCCCAAATCAAATTTTATTTGTCACATGCTCCGAACACAACAGGTGTTAACAACCTTACCGTGAAATGCTTATTTACAAGCCCTTAAACAATGCAGTTAAGAAAATTGAGAATAAAATATTTACTAAATAACAATGAGGCTATATACAGGGGGTACCGATACTGAGTCAGTGTTCAGGGGTACAGGTTAGTTGAGGTAATTTGTACATAAAGGGTCTAGTTTTGCACAAAGGTAGTGCACTATATCGGGAATAAGGTGCCATTTGGGACGCACTCCCTGTCCTCCTGGCAGGAAAGATCTCGTTTTCTGTGCTGTGGCTGTGCAGGAAACTCAGCCATTCACCCAGCCATATACTCCCATCCTGAACTGGGCTGGGGGAGTGATCAAGCCTGTTAAGAGCCAGGAGGAGGGAGGGCATAAAAAATAAAAACGAATAATAATTACTTTATTTCCATCTCAAAAACACACAGATGTTTGCTTCCTTCCTCTCCCTTTTAATGTCTGATGAGATGAAATCACTTCTTTTTGCCAACCACATCCTCTTCCCCCAAAAAACTATCAATATCGCTGATTTGTTTTGGTTCATATGAAAGGAGTTTCTTCTTTTGATTGAGCCGGACTGTAGCATTCCCTACACTTGTCATTATGTACTGTGATATCTCTCATAGGCGCGTCTCGGCCTAGACGGCCCAGCCCTGGACTTTCCTCCATGTTGATCATAAGGACAGGAAGATGGAGTTGGCAGTCCCCACCTTTCCATTCCTTCAACATCTTCTCCAACCTTCCAACCAACGTCCCTTGCGTTCCCTCTTTGGCCCGTAGCACCATCTCAGTTTTAGTCTCTCATATCCATTTGACAATTCAGAGAAATCACAACTGTACTATATTCACTATTATGCTGTGACTGTTTGTGTGATTTTATGTAATAGGTAACAATGTCTCTGTATCTGGTTGAAACAACCTTTGCATACCGGGAAAGAATGAGAGGCACATGAAAGTGATGTATCAATATCTATGGGGTCATACACAATGTGTCATAGGCTAAAGGACTAAAGGGCTCTCCTAAAAGACTAAATTGTTGTTAGCGGCAGCACAGGGCATTATAGTACAGCCAGTATAATGTATCCACTGGCAAACAGTGTTCAGGAGATTTTCCAGGAAGCTGGAAGGATCTGGTAATGACACACTTTGGCCTTTGACCTCTAACCTGTTCGTTTAATATTCTATAAATAGTAAGAGGTATCAGACTCGTAGAGATACAGATACTGACATTTAGCGTTTCTTAATCACCCCTTTCATTGTGACAGTATCTTTCCACTTTTTATGACTCTCAAATCCCAGCTATTGTTCTGCGATGGATAAAAATAATATGCTGGTAGAGCCAGCAGTGGCCGGGGCCGGTATCTTGGGTGAGCTGGGTTCAGGGTCTGAGGAGGGCTGTGGGGCCACAGTGTCAACCTGGGTCTCAGAAAACAAAGGAAGGCAACTCTGGAAGTCAGAGAGAGACAGTTGTGTGTGTGGCAGATATAGGACGGGAGTGACTTTCTCCTGCTCTTACTCAGCCTTTCTGTAATGGACCCTCTTAACCTTCCATCTAGGCTATAATAAACCAATAATAGAGTGATAAGTGGTGGGGAATCCCTCCAATGATGATCTGTGGACAAAAAGCATATCAAGTTTATAGGGATATCAGGATGCTTATTGATGTCGGAAAGTTAGACATASAGTTTTACTTCAAATCTAACAAACTGGGTAAATGTGTAACAAAGTATATTTTATTAAGTTATACAAATAGGAATATGGTTAGTTTATTGTTTAAGTCATTTCTATCCGATGATTGTGTTAAATGTGTTGTTGAACAAGTAGGCTAGTAATCCCACTGGTTAACCTCTCCAAATGTGCGTAATAAGTTACCAACATCACCATAATGCGTACGCCTATACGAGGTTATCTTCATCTCTGCCTCTAGTGGGGAAAATCCCGGACACCTACTGTATAACTGTATAACAACAAAGTCCGGCAATAACGTAAGTGGGCTAATCATGTATCGCTTGTAAAGTTGAATTGGAGGCGTGTGCTTTCGAAGTGGGAGAGCGCATAGGAAGGGAGGGCAAACTGGTCCACACACTAATAAGACCCAATGGCTGGGGCACCGCGGACAGGAGCGCTTCAACGCGACACGAGACACAAGTAGACGGACAAAACCTCTCGAGGTGCATTGCTGAAGGCAGGAATGGGATGAGATTCAAAGAATGCCACTCGGAGAATTCGCAGGGCAGATATTTCACAGAGACGCAAAAGTGAGGTGCGAGTCAGGTTTGCGCATCGCTACTGAAGTGCCCGGGGACTGGAGAGAGAGGCAGTAGGTAGGGTGGCTGGACGCACGAAACACCTGCTTGGTAACAGGTAGCCTACCACCAAAGACGGATAAGGATGAGATCTATTAATTTTTCATGAATTGTGAACAGAAAAGAATAAATTCTGGAAAGGAAAATTGTTTAAGTGCCAAATTATTAGGAGAAGCAATTAACAAAACAAACTACATTAGAAAGATAATTTAAAAAAAAATACAGTAGTGAGTAGAGAAAATGTATTAACTATGAAGTTCATTTAAAGGATCAACATGGGTTTTACAGAAGAAGTTAGTTTATATCCTTTCGGTGTGGATTCTGATCCATAATGGCCAACCTTGCTCTATAGAAACATTATAACTCCTTTACATCCCATGATCTAGAATGGACCACCACCAAGATTTGACCACCATCATTCAAATGCTATCAGGTGCCTGAAGCGGGGCTTGCTCAGTGGGCACGGTAGGTCACTGATACTAGGGACCCAGACCTCTCCCCAATGAAGGTGTCCTCCTGGTGGGTAAGCCTGGCATGGCTTGGCCTGCTCGCCATCTACACATGGAGCTCCCTGGTCCAGGGGTGCGGGCCAGGCCCTGGGTACGGCTTCCGCCATAGGTCCAGGAAACCCACCCCCATGCCTTACAAGACCTACTTCCCCAAACTTTCTGAGAACAACCTGGGTGCCAGTGGGAGGTCAGAGGGCAAGATCACACGCAACTCAGAACGCTTTAATGAACTGGTGTGTAACTACAACCCTGATATCATCTTCAAAGATGAGGAGAAAACCCTTGCTGACCGCTTCATGACCAAGGTAAGACTGGTTCAGACAGTGTGTGTGTGTGTGTGTAATCGTTAGCCAAGTTCAATTATCTGATTGTACACAAAGTGTAACTACTTCTGTGCCCCATGGGATCCACTTGGTGCCCTTTCACTTCATCCATGTTGAAGACTGTGTGTACAGTAAGTGTGGTCAGTATAAGGTACAACTGGTTCAGACTTCAGACAGTGTGTAATGGTTAATCTAGTTCAATTATCTCCAGGTTTAAGTTTGATTTTATATGACATTTACTGTGGGATCACTTCCAAGGTCACAGACCCACTTGGTGCACTTTCCATTGACCCTTGTAACTCACTGGTCACTCGTGACTGTGTGGCACTGGTAAAGTAATGTAGTTAGTATTAGACAGGCCAGTAGGTCCTTATCACAATATCATAGATAGAGGATACTCCTTCAGTGCAGGGAAACTGGTTCCTTGTGGCAGCTCATAGGGGAAATCCCCCTGCTGGATGATTGATTAACTACAGCAGGTAGTTGTATACACCGATGTACGTGTTGCTCTATTCTCTAGTCTGATAACTGGTTGTTAAATGAACATCAGTTTATCTGCATGTCATCCCTACATTTACAATTTTAATTATCCCATGAAAAGTTGATCCAATAGTGGATTTACTGTCATGGCCTCCGTATTAGACAAGTTACTCACAGTATTTTGATGTGAACTTCTTTTTCATCAAATAGGTCCAGTTCTGGGTGTCCATTTTTTAAAGTTACACTTCCCCTCTATCTTAAGATGGGGGGGGGATCAGGATGTAATTTAATATGACTCTCTGGAGAATGCGCTCCAACTCGTGATCATTTCCCCTTAATCTTTAACCAAAGTCTTTGTTGCTTGGTAATAAAACGATTCCTCTGGTTCCACTTGCCTGCTCTGTGTGTGCTTACCAGGAGGGATTCATAGGTGAGGCCAGGCATGTAACCTTGCATAGTGTACATTAGCGTCAGGTATGCAGTATGAACATTAAAATATTATCAGGACTGGCGAACAGGAGTTGAGACACAGTCACAGAGACACAGTCACAGAGACACAGTCACAGGAACACAGACCTCTCTCATATCTTGTATCTGACCTCTTTAGAATATCAAGGAAGCCACAGTGTGATGTTGGTATTCTGAGTTGAGGCCGTGGAACAATAGACATATTGTCATTGCTCTCCGAAAAAAAGGATTCCAAAGAGGTTCTGCGGCTGTCCCCATAGAAGAACCCTTTGAAGAACCCATTTTGGTTCCAAGTAGAATTCTACCTGGAACCAAAAGGGCTCTACCTGAAACCAAAAGGTGTTCTTCAAAGGGTTCTCCTATGGGGACAGCCGAAGAACCCCGTTTGGTTGTAGATAGTGTATTCTCAACTTCTGATGTCAAGTGAGAATTGATCAATATAGGCTACAAGAGGCGTGGGATATTTAAAGCATACAATAGGCCTTCTGTAATCTTCAAACTAGTTGTCAGAGTCTTAAAATGCACCATCATTAGTAACATCAATACCATCCTTCACAATTGAGCATTACAACGTTTCTTATCCAAGTAGGCTACTCTACACTGGTGTGGTGATGCTTGGAGTCCTTTGTTCGCTCCTGACTGGTTGTATATGATGTGAATCTATGTTCCTTCCTTTTTTTGAATGATTGTACAGTATTTGTGATGGAAATCTGTGGTCCAGTGTGTGCATGCCCTTCTGATGCCCAGTCTGAGGACCAGCGTGTGTATGTGTGCATGTTCCTGTGTGTGTGTCTTCGTCAGTGTGTGTGTGTGTACAGTATGTGTGCATGTGCCCCTTTCTCTGACCAGATGTGAAAGACGTTCTTTGTGTAGGGTTTTGACACTCAGAGGGGTCGCCTATACAAAATTCTCGCCTGCTGAAGTAATGGCACCGTCGGAAAAGCCGACTATTGTAGTTCAATAACAATGAATCGCCTCTCTTCAACGGCATGGCGAGAAAAATGTAGCCAGTTTGTTTTTTGTCCCTCGTTCTTTTCTCACTCTGGCTGTCACATTCTCAAGTGCATGCCCATACATTCCTCCCCTCTCTCTCTCTGCCCTCTCACTTAGTCTGAACCTGGCCTCCTCGCTGTTCAGCGTCTCTCTGCCCTCTCACTTAGTCTGAACCTGGCTGTTCAGCGTCTCTCTGCCCTCCACTTAGTCTGAACCTGGCCTCCTCGCTGTGTCAGCGTCTCTCTGCCCTCTCATTAGTCTGAACCTGGCCTCCTCGCTGTTCAGCGTCTCTCTGCCCTCTCACTTAGTCTGAACCTGGCCTCCTCGCTGTTCAGCGTCTCTCTTGCTCTCTGACTCTGAAATATGGTTAAAAAAAAAACTCTGTTCCAACTTGCTGGTAATTGGGACTTTCAGGAGCCAATCTGTAAGAGCCTCTTAAATAGAGTTAGCCTCTGACATGACATCTCGCAAACTGCTATTGTGTGACATTCAAACATAATACAGTATGCATCACTGGGTGTAAGAGTCATGATGTTCACATTTCTGATCAAATGTCTCAAAGGTGACACAAAGACATCATGACTAAAACCTTCTGAACTAGAGGACGGCCTTGATTATTCCCTCACCCTGCAGAAAAAGGCCAAGGAATGTTCTAGAATGGCTACAGTAGCTTTGTGTTCTTATGCTCTGATTGTTTGAGAAAGGTTGGAGAGGGGTGGCAATGGCCTTTACAACCACTGAACACAGGAGAGAAAAATCTGATGATAGCAATGGAGACAAACGTTACCAAAGTTATTCTATAATCTAGGCAGAGGTGATAGGAATACAGTTAGTTACTGAAGTGTTGTTGTATTTGGTATTGCTTTACAAGGGGTTGAATGTGACTGTGTGAAAAGTCACAGTGGGTGAGGTAGACAGAGGGCTCACAACTACGTTCGGTCTCAAGCAGTTCCTTTTCTCTCGTTAATGAATGATCAAGCCAGTCTCTGTTGCCTCAGCTCTAAGGGGTTTCATACATGTCGATTGTCCTGGAGTTGCTATCTACATTACGCTGAAACTACTCGTCAATAGCCTAGTAATTCTCATGAGAATATGAGGGCTAATTGAATTGAAAGCGGTCATGTTGCAAATGAATTACTATTGACATACAGTATAACTACACTGTAGTTATTGTATCAGCATATTCTCTACTCTGTCAGTGTTTATTTTTCAAACTAATACAGTATATAAGTGTTGCTCCAAATAAACCCTTACTCTTATCAGTAGCATTGTCTTGAATAGTATCATATTTTCTTAATTCAATGCCTCTCCATCCCTCTCTCCCTGTCCCTCAGCGCTGTAAGGACTGCCTCAACAAGCTAGCCATAGCGGTGATGAACCACTGGCCTGGGACGAAGCTGAGGGTGACAGAGGCCTGGGATGAGGATGGCCATCACCCCCCTGACTCTCTTCACTATGAGGGGAGGGCCGTGGACATCACAACGTCGGACCGCGTCCTAGACAAGTACGGCATGCTAGCCCAGCTGGCTGTGGAGGCTGGCTTCGACTTTGTGTACTATGAGTCCAAGCACCATGTGCACTGCTCTGTCAAAGCTGGTAAGTCAAGTGGGTAATAATCGGCATATTTAATACGACAGACATCACCATCACATTTCTTGTGATTTGCTTTAACATGTACACTATGATATCTATTCCAGCCATTTCCCCCCATACAATCATATATTAAGATTAATATAATAACATTTTCATCTGAATCTTATTATATCACATCAAGGAAATAGTGTTTCAGTCATCTGAAGCCTTTCTCTACTGACTTGGATTCCTCCCTTCAGATCACTCAGTGGCAGTGGAGAAAGGGGGCTGTTTCCCCGCCTGGGCCCGGGTGAGTGTAGCCGGAGGCGGACAGAAGACCCTGGCGTCCCTGGAGTCTGGAGACAGAGTGTTGGCCCTGTCTGAGTCAGGAGACGTCGTCCTCAGCCGTGTCCTTCTTTTTTTACACCAGGACCATGAGAGCAGGTCCACTTTCCTCGTCCTGACCACACAAGATGGCCACCGCCTTGCCCTTACTCCCCACCACCTGGTCTTCCTGGCCCCCCATTACAAACTCCACCACAGTGAGTACCAGGCTCGGTTCGCCAGTAGAGCAAAACGGGGAGACAATGTACTCGTCCATGGAGCAGACGGTCGACTACAACCATCTCGGATCGTTTCGATATCACAGGAGGAAGGGATGGGAGTTTACGCACCCCTGACTGAACACGGCACTCTGTTTGTGGATGGGGTGCTGGCATCCAGCTATGCACTTATAGAGAACCATAGACTGGCACACTGGGCGTTTGGGCCTCTGAGACTGCTGCTCTCGGTCATCCAGCTAGTTCGGGGGGAGGTCACACAGGGGGCGCATGTCACAGAAGCAGAGAGAGAGCACACGAAGACGCCCACTCACTGCAACACTCACCAGAAGAGCCTGAGAGTTTGGGGGAATCAGAAACTCAGCAGCCCAGGCCTGTATGTGAATACAAACACTTCCGACAGACAAAGTAATTGGACCTCTGTACCCATAAACAGAGACATTGAGGGAGGGAACTGTGACTCCGTGCGAGATAAAGTTCTGAGTGTGCACTGGTATGCTAGGCTGCTACACCAGCTTGGACAGATCTGTCTAGACCCGGAGACATTTCATCCCTAATATAAAATATACTGTACTGTTACATTTACACCGTGTCCTACTGAGATACATTTCCACTAACGCTCATATTCTTTTGCCCCATCTCTTACTGCTGCAACCCAATTTTAAACCTTATGCACTGAAAGGGCGTATTTGCATCTTACTCACCGGTATTTGCATTGTAATGTATTTATATATTCACATTGTACCTCCTCTTTTACATTCAGTAAATGTGTTAACGGTTGTTTGGTTATGGTGACTGAAGAATCGGCCCGTCTTCAAAAGGTAACGCTTAAAATGTGTCATAAAATGGTTTTATACAAACCATTTCGTCATATAAACTACTGCATCAGCATAAAATGTCTATGTATTGTCAAGAATCCATTGTATAAGTATCTAATTAAGATAACATCTATAAGTCAACAGACAATGTGGTTTTCCTATTTACTTTATCATTCTGAAACAATGAGGAAATATGAGTATGTACCAGAAACAATCAAATATTTATTTTTGTACTTTCTGAATCATAATATATAAATGTAGCAATTTATACAAAACGAAAATGTAAAACGCAACATGTAAAAGTGTTGGTCCCATGTTTCATTAGCTGAAATAAAAGATCCAAGAAATGTCTCTCAAATTTTGTGCACAAATTTGTTTACATCTCTGTTAAGTGAGTATTTCTCCTTGTGCTGTGCTGTGTGAGTATTTCCCTTGTGCTGGGGCCAATAAAAGGCCACTCTAAAAAGTGCAGTTTTGTCACACAACAATGCCACAGATGTCTCATGTTTTGAGGGAGTGTGCAATTTGCATGCTGACTCCAGGAATGATGTTAACGTTTTGAACAGAGTGCCCCATGGTGGGGTTATGGTATGGGCAGGGATAAGCTACAGACAATGAATACAATTGCATTTTATCGATGGCAATTTGAATGCACAGCGATCCTGAGGCCCATTGTCGTGCCATTCATCCGCCGCCATCACCTCATGTTTCAGCATGATAATGCACGGCCCCTTGTCGCAAGGATCTGTACACAATTCCTGGAAGCTGAAAATATCCCAGTTCTTCCATGGCCTGTATACTCACCAGACATGCCACCCATTGAGCAAGTTTGGGATGCTCTGGATCGACGTGTACAACAGCGTGTTCCAATTCCAGCAACTTCGCACATCTATTGAAGAGTGGGACAAAATTCCACAGGCCACAATCAACAGCCTAAAACTCTATGCGAAGGAGAAATGGTGTTCTACATCAGGCAAATGGTGGTCAAACCAGATACTTACTAGTTCTGATCCACGTCCCTACTTTTTTTTTTTTWAAGATATCTGTGACCAACAGTATTCCTAGTTATGTGAAATCCATAGATTAGGTCCTAATTTATTTATTTCAATTTTATGACTTCCTTATATGAACTCTGTAAAATCTTTGAAAATGGTTGCATTTATATTTTTGTTCATTGTATTTGAATTATTATAACTATAGCCTTGCTTGTTATTTGTTATAGTGCCTTTTATTTAACAAAACAATCATGTATTATTTTGTAATGTAAACCCTGCAAAACAATAACCCTGCTTGTGAATGTAGATTCTCTGTTAAATCTTTCCGCCTCTGCTAGGATTTGGGTTACAAATGACATGTACCGGAGACTACATGAAAAACTAGAGAAATCTGACCAAGGCCTATAGTCATTTTTGGAGATTCCGAACTACAGTGGGAGCTATGTCTTGGTGCCTGTTGAATGTAGCAGAGCGGGTTAAACCTCAGACATCCAGCAGAACTGTTGGCGTAGTTGACAGTAGTTAATAAGAAACCCAGACAGACTTAATATTCTCCCATGCTGACCTCTCTCTCTCTCTGTGTGTTTATCTTAATCATATTCTCCATCCTGGCTCCTGGGAAATGGAATCTCTATGTTCCAATTCTCCAAGTATTTTACAAGTGTATGTGCAGCTTGTTAATAGCGCATGTAGTACCAGTGAGTTGTGGGTTAATTTTTAAGTCAACTTTTTATTCTCCTTTGTACCATGAACAAACCAGTCCCTTGTCTTATTTGTCTCATTTATTTACCTTGAAATGTTCTCTTCTCAGCTCCTTTATCCTCACAGCGTGCGCACACACACACACACACACACACACACACACACACACACACACACACACACACACACACACACACACACACACACACACACACACACACAGTGTATATCCCAAGACAAGTAATACAAAGGTTACACACCCCCTTGTGGAGGACCTGAAATCATGCTTGTGAATTACATGTACTTTACAGTCTTTTTAGCTATTGCTCTTATACCTGTGTAATAATGCCATAATTACACTAGTAATTTGTTATTAATAAAATAGGAATGTACATAAAATGCAGTAATTTAATTGCATAGCTCCATCCTCATTCAGCCTCATTCTGGATACCCAATAAGTGCACTCTAATTAAGATGGACCTAGAAGAAGGGATAGCCTAACTGTTGAGAGCGGTGTTTGTTTTGGAAATCATAGAGAGAGCGAGAGAGAGGAATAGAGTAATAGGGTTGGGGGAGGTAAAAGGCGTACGAAACTAAATAAAAAGGAACGAGCTGAATGTCATTGTTCTGGTTAGCGTTGGGTAGCAGACAGCTGTGGAGGTATTCTATCCAGGGGATTATCCTTGCAGAGATAGAAGGGGCAGATGGGAACGCACAGACCGATCAAATCAGACCAATGGGAGAAGCCCAATAACATAATACCACCCACCTTTTACCATTGTTGACCAATCACAGCACAGTGTCACAGATTATCACAGAATCCCAACCAGTCCCGGCCTTCCAAAATCCAATCCAATCCTGCTAAAGCCGAATGGGAGTTCGGTAATCCAGCCAAGGCCACCATTAGTAGGCCTATTTTAAAACAGCTTTTTAGTTATGAAAATCAAACCAGCACAACCAACTAACCATTACATGGTTAGTTCACAACGAGGTGGCAGCTTAGCCTAGTGGTTAGAGCATTGGACTAGTAACCCAAAGGTTGCAAGATCCCCGAGCTGACAAGATCTGTCGTTCTGCCCCTGAACAAGGCACTGATCCTAGGCCGTCATTGAGAATAAGAATTTGTTTTTAACTGACTTGCATAGTTAAATAAAGGTTAAAAAAAACAAGCAAACTGTTCATCTGATCTGAGAGAATAGCAGGTCTTTCAATAGAACGTTTGACAGCCTGCAGTGCAGTGATTTAGGCATATTCATTAACAAAATGGACAGACATTTTCAATAACGAATGATCTGGGTAAAATTCAGTATGGTGAATGGCTGTGGGACATGTACACGTTCCTGTCTTTCATGTGACAAAGCCCATGTATCAGGACTCAGGAGTGAATGTTGAGACATGTTTGTTGCATTCAGTGTATGTGTGTTTGTGAAGACCAAGATATAGCATCAGGGCCTTGAATTTGATGCACACATCCAGAAAAGAGGAATCAGTGATGCCTATCTACCTAGAACTCAGTAGAGGAAGGACCAAATGGCCAGAATAAGCATTCTGGATGGGCTGAAGACACTTATTGGTCCAAGCAGGTAAATTATAGCCAAGAGGGAGTTGCAGTGAGAGAGCACTTGATCATTCATACTTGGAACTAAGTGAATGGGGCAGAATTAGCTTTCTCCATCCTGAACATTGCTGCCATGTTCATGGACAAGGGCATGGTAGTGCATGGCCAGGGTACAGGAATCACCATGGAGATGCAGGCCATTATAGGCCAGTGCTATTGGGACAGTAGCATACTGGGACTCTGGGAGGAGTGAAGGGGTCATTCAAGGCAAGAAGCCTACCTGGAGAAGTAGGATTTAATCTGAGTATCAGTGAGAGAAAGAGGCAATTATAGCATGTGTGGAATACAATAACCTCTCAGACAATGAGCCAATGTATCTTCCTCAACTCTACAACATAGCCAAAGCAATCACATTCCATTATTGTTTCACGTGGTCTTCAATACATTTCCCACAACGTGCATGGACATTGACCAGGCGCAGTTTTGCTTCGTGTTTAGTAATTGACATTGGTCTCAGTCAGATGATCTGACATTATGGAGTAAAAATAATGGCTTCCAAAATTTCGTCCCACGCCCTTTAAACACATTACTAACCTGCCACACACCGACTTCTATTGTAAAACTAGGATAAACTATCCACTAAAATATTATAATCCTGAAAAAGTTAAGATATATTGTTGGCTTTGAGCTAACCTAGCTAGCTTTCCAGACAGCAATTTGTTGTTGCGCATGCAAATGTCCTCCCTTGCAGACTTGAGATGTTTGTTTGACGTTGTTGTTATTAGCTTGCTAGCTGCTAATTTAGCTAGCCACTTGACGGAACACACTCGTGTGGATTTGTTCAATGAAGTCTAAGTGAAAGTGATCCGGACAAGAGTAGCTAGCTAACGTTCAAGGCGTCAAGTGTCTTAAACATCGTTTCAAATATTGCCTGAAAGTTTAGCAAGCTAATACATCGAGATAATGCCTAATTGTGGATCGAATATCGGATGCAAATTTACTGTAATCTCCGGACCAGCAAGCTGCTGAAGCTAGCTAGTGTCGTTAGCCAGTTACCTAATTTAGTTAGCATCAACTACTGAACATTCTCCACCTATGTTTCGGAACATCGATATTCATTGTGCATTTTCCCGGAGGATTACAATTGCAGAATTGTCGACCATTGCTTTTTGTTGAATTATTTTCATAGCGTTTTAGCAACTGTATCAACTCTGCCTCTCCAGCTCCGACCGTGGCTGGCTAGCTAGCTAGCTAAGCTAGTTATCCAGCCTGCCGTGCCACCCGCTGTGCACTTCCCCCACTCACCTCCTTCTCCAGCCGGGTAGCTTTAGCTAGCCCGCTAAGTAAAATGAGACAAGCATCAACTATTTAACTGTGTAGCCTGCTGCAAAATGGATTGTAATCTGATGTATGAAGACACAACCATCACATTGTAAGGTGAGTTGTTTGGTTGAATAACTTAACAGCTATTTGACGAATCCATTTCCCTGACCTTTAATGCTAACATTAGCTAACTAGTTGATTAAGGATGGCCAATCGCTAACGCGTTAACTACACTGACTAAATTCGCTAACTATAACTACCGCTACTTCGACTAGTTAGCAAACGACTTGAATTTACTCTCTGCTAACCTAAGTTAGCTAACGTTACATGCTTAGCAAGATAACTAAACATAACTAGCTATGTTTAGTTAACTGTTGGCCACCCTTATTATTTCAACTGCGTRGCTAGTCAACTCAGTGCCGTAACGTTAGTTGGCAAGCGACCTATCTTGTTTCCTAGTTAGCAGCTATGTTCATTAATCATGTAGCTAGTTTACCCAAAGGTTAATTCAAACAACCTTTGGGGTTGCTGTTTTGGAAATATGAATTGTTGATTTTAGCTAGTAGTTGCCTATCAAGTGGACTCAAGTGTGTTATTCTTGGTTAACTAACGTTAGGCAGGGTCATTGTTTGGCAATAGCTAACTAGGTCATAAATCAGGGTCCATTCAGACAAGCTAAGGTTAGCTGGTTAACTTGCTACTAGTAGTTAGCTCGGTGTGCTACACGAGTTTCGTTCTAAACGTTAATAAGTGACTGAAATACGCTGTAAACGGAATAGGTAATCAACTAATTTAGCTGTGTCGTTGTCGGTGGCTTTCAGTTCTGTGTTTATAGTAATCATAGTGATCACTGATATATTCTAGCTAGTTATTGGCTTGGTTACAAAATGGCTAACTAGTTAGATGGCCACCCTTTACAAAAGTCACAATACAAGATACGTCTTATTGTATCCTATACTGTATATTAGGTAACAGTCTCTTAGGGAAATGGACCAGTCCGCAAAACACAAATCATTCTGCGTTATTCCAATTATACAATTTGATATACTAGTTATATGTGCTTACCAAGTAACTTGCTACCTCAACTCCACGATGATTTCATCCACAGAGTTGCTCGCAGATTAGTTTTTGAAATGAACCTCTGACTCCTTCGATTTGCTATGTAGTCGATACTTAAAATGTACACTGTTAAACCTTTACCGTGTAGCTATGTTTGTCCTCTGTTGCGTGGCTTTCTTTGTTAGCTGAAATCCATACTTTTTAATTAAACCTTGATCAAATACAACCACCGACTTTTCCCCCTCATTGCTGTTGATCTAAAATGACAACTCAACGCGAATGTGCATGTGCCAATTGCATCTCAACAAGGACTCAGCCAGTAGTTGTATTTGATTGTTTTATTACAATGTATGGATTTCTGCTAACAAAGGCGTGCAACAGAGGACATAGGTACACAGTAAGGGTTTAAGATGTACGTTTTGAAGTATCAACTGCATAGCGCACGCTCAACTCTGTGGATGAAATTATCATGGAGTTGAGGTACTTGGCAAGTTATGTGCCTACTTCATGTTGATGTGCAAATTGTAGCCATCTTCCTAATTTTCATTGCAAGAAGATGTGCAAATTGTGATCTGATTCTGAACACAACCAGCTGCACTGGAATGAGCAATACTGTGGCTTGCTGTAATAAACACAGGTATAGCCCTAACACAGGGATTTGTGAGTTTGTCTTACAGTAGACCCAATATAGTAAAACAAATTGATGAATGGGATACGCCAAACACAGGAGGCTGCTGAAGAGAGGACGGCTCATAATAATATCTGGAATGTAGTACGCTATCAAACACATGGAAACCATGTGTTTGAGTTCTATGCTATTCCGTTCCAGACATTACTATGAGCCCGTCCTCCCCAATTAGGGTGCCACCAACCTCCTATGACTCCAAAGCCACACATCACTACATACAATTAATTGTACATTACATAAATTATGTGGAGGCGAGGTACATTTGATTAGTTGTTCACTTCACAGTAGAGAAGGTTAGGACATGGATATGATTTTTATTTTACCTTTATTTAACTAGGCAAGTCAGTTAAGAACAAATTCTTATTTACAATGACGGCATAGGAACAGTGGGACAGATTTTTACCTTGTCAGCTCGGGGATTCGATCTTGCAACCTTTCGGTTACTAGTCCAACGCTCTAACCACAAGGCTAACTCCTGCCCAATTAGCTGACTAAACTGCAATGTTGAAGGAAGTTTCTGATGAACTCCACCAACGGAGTGGAGCAGAGACCAGGCTTTGTGAAATTCAGCTCTGACTACATTGATTCGCCCAAGATAAATAAATGTACATTATGAAAACACTAACCATGTACCTATGTTTGTCCTCTGTAGTTGCGTGCCTTTCTTTGTTTTAAATCCATACTTTTTCTATAAAATACAACCACTGACTGTTTCCTTGCTGAGATTCAATTGGCACATGCACATTTGCGCTGAGCGTTATGTGATTGTTTGATATCTATACCTTTTCAATAAACAAAGGCACAACTACAGAAAACAAACTAACTGTTGTTGGGTTAATTTGGGCTGCAGCCATTACTGGAGGTGGCATAGTTGTGTGGCTTCAACTCTCACTAAATATGTAATATTGCTACATATTGGAAAATGTAGTCTACATGGTTAACAAATCGATTACTCAACAATGTAATATTTTTTCACTGTACCTTTAGTCCGTATAATTTTAGCGGAACTCTGCTCCACAGTGGTATGGCTTCAGCACGAAATTGACACTGTTGCAACAGGAAGTCATGTACACGGAAGTTGTATTTTCTTTGTGTATCTCGGTTTAGGGTTGTTTTATTTAAAGAAAACAACATTTTAAGTTCCTATATTTTGTTCTTTTTCATACATGACTTGTGCGGGTTTGGATTATGTATTGGTGGCAAAACAAAGATTGAAATGTCTTCAAACATTTCTAATATATTTAGCTAGTCACCGAAACGCTATTTTCACGCAAATAGTTTGCGAATCACGGGTAGCCAGCTAGCTACTTAGTTAGCAAGAGGGCTATCAGTTAACGACGTAGCTGGCGGTTTCAACTACATTTGAGCACATAAACAGCCATATTCATTCCGATTGATTGGATCGCGGTCAATCGATGACGTGTATCAAAATGATGCATTTAGTATCCCAATGCAAATAACTAAAGGTTTGTATTGAATTAGTTATTTTCCTACGAACGTTAACTAGTTATATTTAGACGTCTCTCTTGGATTTGTCAGTCGTCTGAGGTTATGAGATAGCCAACTGACGTCGGCTGTCTATTTAATAATCTAGCTATTATAGCTACTGCAACAATGTGAAATATCGGGCTTCTGCCCTGCACAAAAGGAAATTGAGCCTCGCACGATTTTGCGATTGGAAGTCCGATAACATAACTGTGACAACCGGTAGTTGTTGGTTTTTCCCGCGTAAGAATATGTAGTAAATCATGTGCATATGTAATGTTATTGTTTATTTTGGTATATAATAACGTGGCTTGCCTCTAATATAATTCGGTGACTTTATTGTTTGTTTATGTTTCAGGTCTCTGTCAAGGAGATCAGCAGAGGGGATGGACAAGCCGAAATCAAACTGCGAAGAAAATGTCTCTGATCCGACAGGTACAATGATATATGTGCTGTGGTCAGAAAATAGTAGTTGTTGATAATTTGAATCATTTTCAACTACACACATTTGTTTTATTTCAAGGCTTCACAAATGTATAATGTCAGTTTCATTACTTCCTCTGCAACTATTCTCCAATAAATGCTAATCTAGCTTCTATAATGTAGGTGTTATTGAGCAGATTTGATTTATTAGAACATTAATCAATAGATATACCAGAATTAAATTGTCGTGGCACATTTTTTTGTAATAGATTTTCATACAGTAGCCTGTATAGGAATCTTCTTCTCAAAGGTTATCAGAATGCCACTTACTTTAAAAAGCAATATCCATTGATAAAAAAACATGTGGCCTAATGTTATGATTCCTCACCCAGCTGATGAAAGCGCCCCTACAGAGCAGCCAGTCCCCTCAGAGGGGGAGTCAGAGGCCCCTTCTGCTGCAGAGGACACGTCGGACACTGCTGCTACCACTTCCAACACACATGTGTAAGTCCATTTTTAGATGTTTTGGACATTTTTTTTCTTCAACATTTCAAATGACATTTATCGGCACATTCCAATACCAGTCACACACCCAGATGACATTCTCCACAAAGATTTTTAGAGTAGACTCCCATTGGTCTGCTAAGAGGTGATGAAACTCGTCAGATCATGAGGGCCGTAGTGCACTGCCCAGCATTACATGGGAGATGTGAAATCAGAGGTGTACTCCCAAATAAGCTTTGCTTGATTTAAGTTGTTAATGTTGAAGTATAATATGGAATGTATTAGTATTGAAGTTTGAAGTGAGTGCTATAGTCATTTTGCTTCTTGGTGACCTGCACATTATTCCTTTTTTGCATCCCCTTACCTGCATGTTATTAGTCTGACACTGTCTGTCTGCACAGGGAGAGCAGCGTGAGGGCTTGTGCTCTCTGTAACTGCGTGGAGCGCAGCTTGCACGGACAACGGGAACTCCGACATTTTGGGCCATCTTCCTCCCGGTCGGCCCTTGAGCCCGCAGCTTCATCACTGCCAGGGCCTGGGAACGATGACCTTTCTTCCATCGGATTCTCCAACTCCGACGCATCCTGTCTGGCAGCACAGTTGGAAGACACAGGTGGGACTCCACACATCACATTTTTATTTTGTTTTACTGAAACTGTTTTCTTGGTCAGGTCTTCCTTGAGGTAGAGTTCTTTTGAAAATAGAGGCTTAAAAAAGGGTGGGGGGGTGGGGTGTGTTACTAATATGTTACCCACTGGGGAGCTTGTACACGCAGTGCAGTTTACATAGTAAGTCTATCTCCAAACACATATTATAAGGCATTTTACAGAAATTCCAATTATTGATCAGAACAGAAGCCAGAGACCATACAGGTGTAGTATCTGATTGTTAATGTGTTGAGCAGGGGGTTGCTGGGTGCATCACTGGTGTGCGCTGTGGTCAGATGGGGTGAAGCAGGCGGAGGAGGCTGAGGAGGAGCTGGAGAATGTGGACAAGGCCGTCATCTCAGGGACACAGCGGGTAAGTTGACCACTCGTAGATGACACAAATGACAAATGCCTTTATAGATTCCAGGACTCGCTATATAATGTTAACAATTGTTGCTGACCAGAAGTTTTAAAGAAGAACTCCACTGAACACTGATACAAAGCTGTGCAGGGTTCTGGGCTGTTCTGGGTTCAGCTTAGTGTAACATAGAATGTACCTGCCATTAAACCTGCAGGCACCTTCAGTAATGGTTTTCAGAAATTCTTAGGAAAGGAAAAACCTGCACTCTCAATAGTATTAAGAAGTACAATTCATTTGAATGCTGTGGATCTATATTCTCTCCTCTAACATTTCTTTGTTGTAGCTCAAATTCTTCCCTCTAGTGTCTCACCCTTAACGTTGTCTCTGAACCTTCTGTTTAGCTGTGTGAATATTGCAAGCGTCTGGGTGCTACCATCCGCTGCCATGCTGAGGGCTGCTCACGGTTCTACCACTTCCCCTGCTCTGCTGCCAGCGGCTCCTTTCAGTCCATGAAGCTGCTGGCTCTCCTCTGTCCAGAGCACATAGACAAGGCTGAGGAGATGGGTAAGGACACCTCCCAATGTTGAGGTCCAAAGCCCCAACTCGATCATTAGGTTATGCTCTGTAACTGTGAGGTACAGTATGTGTGTGTGTTTGTGTGTGATTTGGTCACTCGATCGTTTGGTTGGTGTCTGTATGTGTGGTCACTTGATCATTTGGTTGGCTAACTATGGTTTGTCTGCCTTCCAGCGGGTGAGGAGGCACGGTGCGCCGTCTGTGACTCTGCCGGGGAGCTGCTGGACCTACTGTTCTGTACGGGCTGTGGGCAGCACTACCACGCCGCCTGTCTGGAGATCAGCGCCACGCCCATACAGAGATCAGGGTGGCAGTGCCCAGAGTGTAAAGTGTGCCAGACATGCAGGTGAGTGTCTCCTTGCTGTCCCAATGGGTAATCCATTTTTGAAATGGAAAAATCGCTCTCTTTTTACATATACACTTCTTTTTTTTGTTCACTGGATTGATGTGCCCTCTGGGAAACTGAAACCATCTACCCACATGCTCCAAATTAGTAGGGGCAGGGGTTTCCCTGATCATGGGACTTTTTCAGGAAAACACTCTGGGCTGTTCTAGTCTATTGCATCTTAGAAACAATGCATACAGCTGTTACTTAATCAAATCACGTTCTCTCTCATTTTCCAGGCAACCAGGGGAAGACTCTGTGATGTTAGTATGTGATGCCTGCGATAAGGGCTACCACACCTTCTGTCTCCAGCCAGCCATGGTCTCTCTTCCCTCCGACACATGGAAGTGCAGAGTAAGAGTGTGCTGAACCGGAGCTGATATTGCTACTCCTGCCGTAGTCTCCTCTGTTAGGAAAGGAGACTGCCCTATAATTGAAGTCCTTACCCATGTGTTGACAATAAACACATGTTACTGTAAATGGTTAAAGTTATTCATCTGTTTATTTGGAGGCTTTTTAAGGACAATTCTGTCAGTTAAAGTATGAATATGCGAGAATATAACCTTTTCTCGGTGAACGTATCGGAAAATAATCACTGTGTGTTTCCTGTGTGAATAACCTCTTTAATTTCCCGCGGTGTATCCCCCATCTCAGAGGTGTCGGGTGTGTACGGACTGTGGTGCTAATGGTCTGACGCAGCCCGGCTCGGCCCAGTGGTTTGACAACTATGCCGTGTGTGAGGGCTGCCAACGTACCCGCAGTTCTACGTGTGGCGTCTGCGGCAAAGTCTCGGAACCACCAGTCACTCTGCCGCGTTGTATCACCTGCAACAGGTAAGTCTACCGCCTCAGAAGGAATCAATAAGTAAATCAATCAATCGAAACGATTTAGAACGCCTTTCTCATCGAGTTAACAAAATATTTGACAGTAACCCGGCCTAGACCCTCAGCCTAAAGAACAGCCGCAGTCATTGCTAACTTTTTATGTAGAATTTGTCCCACCTTCGTTCATTCTTGACCATTCCTCTGTCATCGACCTAGGTGGGTGCACAGTGAGTGCTCCTCTACGTCGGAGCCACCTGAGGAAAAGTGCATCTGTTCGCTCTGCCGAGACAGAGAGCCTGCGCCAGACCCTGTCACACAGACTGACGGACAGACGGACACAATGGAGATGCAGCCCACAGAGGCGGGGTCCGAGGTGACGATAGAAGGACGGACGGACACCGTTGCCGAGATGACAATCCAGACGGACGCAGCAGCTGAAGTTCCGATGGAAAGGCAGACGGGCGTGTCTGAGGAGGTGACGATAGAACAGGCGGAGACCAAGACGAACGAGGAGGTGCCCATGGAGCTGGGTAGGTTGACTTGCCTGTGTTTTGTTGATGTTATACTTGATAAAAGGGAAGAGTTAACAGTTAGCTCCATCTCTGAAAGAGCGGCATGACAAACTCTACCCGCGTTCTTACCTAAGCCATACAATTTTTTGTGACGCGCGATAAATGGTAGTACACAGAGTGCATGATGGGAGTGGTGAAGCTGACTTTCTTTTCAACAGGGACGGAGGCTAAAGTGGTAGAAACGACTGAGAGCACCATGGAGGCGGGGCCTCAGCTGGAAACGGAGGTAGTCCCTACAGAACAGCCCATGGTCCAGGCTGAGGTTACAGAAGAATGTCAAACAACTGAACAACAGGAGGCTCCTAGTTTACCTGTGSCTGTTGCGGAAGAGAGAACAGAGGATGTTTCCAACCAGATGCCCCATCCCCAGGTCAGCTATGTCCCTGTCCTTGAGTCTCCGGAGTCACCAGAACAGCAACCACCGCAGTCACCAGAACCAGCACCAGTAGTGCAGCTCGGCCCTGACCACAGAAAGGAGAAGGAGAGGGAGGAGGAGGTCAAGCCCTCAACAGAGCAGCAGTCTACACAGGAGGAGGAGAAGATAAGCGGTGAGGGCATGTCTACCACCAAGCCATCCATTTGGGACTCGCCAGAGTCACCGACCCCTCCCATGCAAGAGGCGGAGCATGTTTCCATGGACACAGATGAGGCCGGGCTAAAGGAGGAACGCTCAGGGTCTCCCATTCCTCCTGCTCCACAGGCCGACACACAGGAGGCTGCTCCTTCTACTGTGGACATGGAGGACAGGGGGACTCACTCTGAGGAGGAGGAGGAGTTTGTAGAAGAAGAAGAGGAGGAGCAGCAGGGGAAAGAGGCAGACGGAGAGGGTCATCATAGTCATCACAGAAGGGTCAAGATCAAGCAGGAGCCCCAGGACCCCACGGAGGAGCAGGAGGAGACGAAGCCTGATCAACTCCTCCTGGATGAGATGTCCAACCAGAGCCACCAGAGTCACGGGGACGAGAGCAGCTCTGGCTTCCTGGGCTCCCCGGCCGAGAACGAGGCTGAGGCAGAGCCTGACGCACAGGTACTGGGGGCAGACACATTGACGTTTATAAATCACGTTTAAAGCTTGGCCTTTTTTTAAAGGGAAATCTGCAGTTCAAACAATATCAAAGTGTCACCCTGCTACTGTTTTGGTAAAAAGCTGAGGGGTTGGAGAAATGTAACCTCTCAAATTCATGGACAGAGCTATAGATACAAGAACTGACCATCCAGTCAAAAAAATGGATGTAGCAACCGCAGAGTGCCCTTTTAATCAGTCATTTTGTTGTTTTAGACATCCATGGAGTTTTATGTTTCTATTTTCATCCCTTTTACTGCTTCTCGTTTGCTTTTACTGTCATTTTATTGTTTTACTGTTTAGTGTGTTTTGTGATTTTAAACGCACTTTGAATAAAGCCCGATTTTTGATTTGACAGCTGTCCATGGAGCTTAGCCTGATGCCCACCGGACGCTCGCGTTCCGACTCCCTGCTCACTGAGACGGACGACTCGCTGCCCTTTGACCCCCTCAAACCAGACGGGGAGAAGAAGAGGAGAGGCTCTCCGGGACGCTCCCGGGTCAAACAGGTATGGTCCAGTAACAAGTCGGTGTCCATAGACAATCAACACTCATTCAAAAGTCTAACTCTGTCATAGGGCTTTTGTTATGATAGGCCCATTTCACAATGACGTTGAGGTTACAATATATGTTGGCCAATGGCTAGATGCAGTGGTCTTATTCATCAGTTCTAAAACCTGTCAGTTATTGTATGTGATGAGGTACTGACACAGTTGGTGTTGGTCTTTTCAGGGGCGGGGCAGCAGCAGTTTCCCGGGGAAGCGGCGCCCTCGCGGTGGTGGCGGTGGGAGGGGCCGTGGTGGAAGGAACCGCCTCAAAGCCATGGCCTCCTGCATCGACGCCTTCCTGGTGAGTAAAACCGATCGACGACACCGAAACATTCAAATGTAATTTATTCACTAACTCGCTCACTCACTCACTCACTTCATTATGTCATCAAATGTCGACATTGAACCTTACCATAGACACAAACCACAGCGGCAATTTGTAGAATGTTTGGAACTTGATCTCTGTCTAACGTTCATTCGATACAGATCACTTGATTGTAACTTGATATCAGAATGTGATTGGCTCTCTATGTGTTATTGCTTATCCCAGCTGAGCATGACAGCAGCAGACACTGGACTGAGTAAGGAGGAGGAGGAGGGGGAGGAAGATGAGGCTATGCAGAACACGGTGGTGCTCTTCTCCAACACCGATAAATTCGTCCTGCTTCAGGTAATTCTGGTCTCATGCTTTTCAGTTTGATATTTTTCCAGTTCCCCTTTGGCATGTACCATGTCAGACAATCTTAGACATTTTTAAGCATCTTCACTGTAACCTAAGCTGTCTGTGTTTTCCCCTTCTCTCTTTCACCTCCCCCCTCTCTCTCTCTCTCAGGACATGTGTGTGGTGTGTGGCAGTTTTGGGAAGGGTGTGGAGGGGCAGCTGTTGGCATGTGCTCAGTGTGCACAGTGTTACCATCCATACTGTGTGAACAGCAAAGTAAGCAACTTCTTTATAACATCTTTATACAGCTAGTCTTCCTGATAATGTTACGTAGCGCTCCTTTCGCAGATGCTTTGCAATAGGCCACTGTAAAGAAATAAAACAAAGGTTCAAGAGTTACTAGCCTCTGGCTTCATCTTGATGCCATTTTCAGAAATCAAACGTGAACTGTTAAATTTTTATTTTTTTTATTTTTTTACACTGTATCCCATCTTCTCCTTCCTCCTGCAGATGACTAAGATGATGCTGCGTAAGGGCTGGCGTTGTCTGGAATGTATCGTGTGTGAGGTGTGCGGCAAGGCCTCGGACCCGGCCCGCCTGCTGCTGTGTGACGACTGTGACGTCAGCTACCACACCTACTGCCTGGACCCACCCCTACACACTGTACCCAAGGGGGGATGGAAATGCAAATGGTAAAAATTTATCCCAGCTCTCTCTCTTCAAATATACCCATAAAGAAGCAACGACAGCAAATCTTTCACCGTGATAGCCTGTTCAGTCATGTTTTTGGGACTGAATAAGGTTAAAGTGTAAATTCACTTCACCAGAATCTGCATAGTATGCACACACACAAAAAAAGTCCTGAAGCCTAACTTTAAAAGCTCAATGTCTGTCTTTTTACTTTCTGTTTCTCGGTTACATCTGAACTTATACGTTTTCACGAACAACCAGCAACAAGAATTACACCACCATTTTGAACATTTTGGTAGTGTACTTGAACCTGATTGCTCATTGTCCTTGTTGTCTGTTCCTTGTGTAGGTGTGTGAGCTGTATGCAGTGTGGTGCCAGCAGCCCGGGGTTCCACTGTGAGTGGCAGAACAACTACACCCACTGTGGCCCCTGTGCCAGCCTGGTCACCTGCCCTGTCTGCAGGGAGAACTTCATGGAGGAAGAGCTGCTGCTGCAGTGCCAACACTGTGACAGGTGGGTACCACTCATTACAACTACACAAACATACATACAGATATCTGGAAGGTTGTTGAGATAAAGATACTAGTACACTACCCGTCAGAAGTTTGGATACCTACTCATTCAAGGGTTTTCTTTATTTTTACTATTTTCTACATTGTAGAATAATAGTGAAGACATCAAAACTATGAAATAACACATGGAATCATTTAGTAACCATAAAATTGTTAAACAAATCAAAATATATATTTTTATTTGAGCTTCTTCAAAGTAGCCATACTTTGCCTTGATAACAGCTTTGCACACTCTTGGCATTCTCTCAACCAGCTTCACCTGGAATGCTTTTCCAACAGTCTTGAAGGAGTTCCCACATATGCTGAGCACTTGTTGGCTGCTTTTCCTTCACTCTATGGTCCAACTTATTCCAAACCATCTCAGTTGGGTTGAGGTCGGGTGATTGTGGAGGCCAGGTCATCTGATGCAGCAGTCCATCACTCTCCTTCTTGGTCAAATAGCCCTTACACAGCCTGGAGGTGTGTTGGGTCATTGTCCTGTTGAAAAACAAATGATAGTCCCTCTAAGCGCAAACCAGATGGGATGGCATTTCGCTGCAGAATGCTGTGGTAGCCATGCTGTTTAAGGTTGCCTTGAATTCTAATTAAATCATCATACCACCTCCTCCATGCTTCACTGTGGGAACCACACATGCGGAGATCATCCGTGCACCTACTCTGCGCCCCACAAAGACACGGTGGTTGGAACCAAAAATCAAAAATTTGGACTCATCAGACCAAAGGACATATTTCCACTGGTCTAATGTGCATTGCTTGTGTTTCTTGGCCCAAGGAAGTATCTTCTTGTTATTGGTGTCCTTTAGTAGTGGTTTCTTTGCAGCAATTTGACCATGAAGGCCTGATTCACGCAGTCTCCTCTGAATAGTTGATGTTGAGATGTGTCTGTTACTAGTTGATTTTGAGATGTGTCTGTTACTTGAACTCTGTGAAGCATTTATTTGGGCTGCAATTTTTGAGGCTGGTAACTCTAATGAACTTATCCAGTTTCATCATAGTGTTTGATGGCTTTTGCAACTGCACTTGAAGAAAGTTCTTGAAATTTTCCGGATTGACTGACCTTAATGTCTTAAAGTGATGATGGACTGGTGTTTTTCTTTGTTTATTTGAGCTGTTCTTGCTATAATATTGACTTGGTCTTTTACCAAATAGGGCTGTCTTCTGTATACCACCTCTACCTTGTCACAACACAACTGATTGGCCCAAACGCATTAAGAAGGAAAGAAATTCCACAAATTAACTTTTAACAAGGCACACCTGTTAATTGAAATGCATTCCAGGTGACTAATTCATAGAGCTGGTTGAGAGAATGCCAAGAGTGTGCAAAGCTGTCATCAAGGCGAAAGGTGGCTACTTTGAAGAATATCTAATATATTTGTTTAACACTTTTTTTTGGTTACTACATGATTCCATGTGTGTTATTTCATAGATTTGATGTCTTCACTATTCTACAATGTAGAAAATAKCTAAAGACACAGTTGAAGTCGGAAGTTTACATACACTTAGGTTGGAGTCATTAAAACTCGTTTTTCAACCACTCCACAAATTTCTTGTTAACAAACTATAGTTTTGGCAAGTCGGTTAGGACATCTACATTGTGCATGACACAAGTAAAATTTTCAACAATTGTTTAGACAGATTATTTCACTTATAAGGTGTATGTAAACTTCCGACTTCAACTGTATGTTTGTATGTACAATTGAAGTCGGAAGTTTACATACACCTTAGCCAAATGCATTTAAACTCAGTTTTTCACAATTCCTGACATTTAATCCTAGTAAAAATTCCGTCTTAGGTCAGTTAGGATCACCACTTTATTTTAAGAATGTGAAATGTCAGAATAATAGTAGAGAGAATGATTTATTTCAGCTTTGATTTCTTTCATCACATTCCCAGTGGGTCAGAAGTTTACATACACTCAATTAGTATAAGGTAGCATTGCCTTTAAATTGTTTAACTTGGGTCGAACATTTCAGGTAGCCTTCCAAACGCTTCCCACAATAAGTTGGGTGAATTTTGGCCTATTCCTCCAGACAGAGCTGGTGTAACTGAGTCAGGTTTGTAGGCCTCCTTGCTCACACATGCTTTTTCAGTTCTGCCCACACATTTTCTATGGGATGAGGTCAGGACTTTGTGATGGCCACTCCAATACCTTGACTTTGTTGTCCTTAAGCCATTTTGCCACAACTTTGGAAGTATGCTTGGGGTCATTGTCCATTTGGAAGACCCATTTGCAACCAAGCTTTAACTTCCTGACTGGATGTCTTGAGATGTTGTTTCAATATATCCACATAATTTTCCTCCCTCGTGATGCCATCTATTTGTGTGAAGTGCACCAGTCCTCCTGCAGCAAAGTACCCCCACATCATGATGCTGCACCCCCCGTGCTTCACGGTTGGGATGGTGTTTTCGGCTTGCAAGCCTCCCCCTTTTTCCTCAAACATAACGATGGTCATTATGGCCAAACAGTTCTATTTTTTGTTTCATCAGACCAGAGGACATTTCTCCAAAAAGTATGATCTTTGTCACCATGTGCAGTTGCAGAACGTAGTCTGGCTTTTTTATGGCGGTTTTGGAGCAGTGGCTTCTTTCTTGCTGAGCGGCCTTTCAGGTTATGTCGATATAGGACTCGTTTTACTGTGGATATAGATACTTTTGTACCTGTTTCCTCCAGCATCTTCACATGGTCTTTGCTGTTTCTGGATTGATTTGCAATTTTGCAACCAAAGTAAGTTCATCTCTATGAGACAGAACGTGTCTCCTTCCTGAGCGGTATGACGGCTGCGTGGTCCCATGGTGGTTTATACTGCGTACTATTGTTTGTACAGATGAACGTGGTACCTTCAGGAGTTTGGAAATTTCTCCCAAGGATGATCCAGACTTGTGGAGGTCTACAATTTTGTTTCTGAGGTCTTGGCTGATTTCTTTTGATTTTCCCATGATGTCAAGCAAAGAGGCACTGAGTTTGAAGGTAGGCCTTGAAATATATCCACAGGTACACCTCCAATTGACTCAAATGATGTCAATTAGCCTATCAGAAGCTTCTAAAAGCATGACATCATTTTCTGGAGTTTTCCAAGCTGTTTAAAAGCACAGTCAGCTTAGTGCATGTAAACTTCTGACCCACTGGTATTGTGATACAGTGAAATAATCTGTCTGTAAACAATTGTTGTTGGAAAAATTACTTGTGTCAAGCACAAAGTAGATGTTCTAACCGACTTGCCAAAACTTTAGTTTGTTAACAAGAAATTTGTGGAGTCATTGAAAAACGAGTTTTAATGACTCCTACCTAAATGTATGTAAACCTCCGACTTCAACTATGTATGTGTGTTTATTAGGCTAAAGAGAAGAGGACCCAAGACATATCCTTTAGGGACCCCCGTTCTACTGTTATGGTTGTGCCATGTAATGCTTTGTCCAGAAAGAGAGGTATCTCTTTCATCATGTGTTTCTCTTCATGTAGATGGGTGCACGCGGTATGTGAGAGTCTGTACACTGAGGACGAGGTGGAGCAAGCTTCTGATGAGGGCTTTGCCTGCACATCCTGCACTCCCTACGTCCCCAAACCCATAGGTAAGCCTATCAACTTAAAACCAGTCCATTTGATTAGAAGAAAGTGAAAACGGTGACGAAATGAAATGTGTTCTGTAATTCTCACAACTTCCCCCTCGGATTGTCTGCAGTAACAGTGGATACGACCTACATGACAGCCATGAAGATAAAAGAACCAGGTTGGTTTTCTCTCTTTTTAACTGTTTATTTGTAAGGACACATGACGTTTTCTCACCTCCCAAGGTGCCTTACACCGACCTCTTGTAGTTTTAACAATCGTCACATTTTTATTTGTATGTATCCATGTAATTGTTGTTTGTTTAGTAGAAATAGCTCTCGCTCATCAAATGTTTGTGTAGTTTTATCAGTCATCAACCCTCGCTCCTCCCTGTCCCACTCAGAGCGTCAGTTCTACCGGTTGGAGGGAGTGTGGCTGACCGAGACGGGCATGTCCCTGCTGCGTAGCATTTCTATGTCTCCCCTACACAAGAGACGGCAGCGGCGTTCCCGCCTGGATATGCTGTGTGGCGACGGAGGACATGACGGCATTGAGCTACGAGACGGCGAGGGAGACGGGGACGAGGGAAAAGGTGGGTGGACTTTCTGCTGTTTTGTTTCTCTAAGTGTCCAGGGTTTCTATAGGAGGAGGATGAAATTGCCCCGTGCCTTGACACTGATCGAAGGTCAGATTTGCCATTATCCCCTAATGGGTTTCAGGTTCAGATTTAGGGTTGCACACTGATCCTAGATGTGTGTTCTGAACACCCTCTATCAAGAGTTTTTTGAAAATATTTGTTGACCTTTTTTATATGCTTTGAAAGGTCATCTTGGACCTTCTTAATTGATTGATTAACATTTATTGTTCTTCAAGAGGTGATTCCTTATCTCATGCATGTATTTGTGTACCCACTTCGGTCTGTCACTTCCTCTGCATTGACCATGGATCTCTCGCTCTCTGTTTTTCCAGGCTGTGGGGAGCCCATGGAATGTGAGACCGGAGCCCCTGGTGTAAAACAGGAGCCTCCAGGGAGCCCAGACAGAGAGCTGGGAGCAGAAGGAGGTGGTGAGGGGATGGAGGAGGGCCTCCTCAAAGGAGGAGTAGAGGAGACTGACGAGGGGAAGAAGAGGAAGAGGAAACCCTACAGACCAGGTCAGAGGGCACTCCAACTAGACATATTGGTTAAAATACTATTTGTTTCTTTTGCGACGCTTTAGCCCCGCTTGATTGAGCTTGCCTGGTGCAATGGGACTAATAGAATAGTCCTAAAAGTGCAGGTCTGGCACTCCAGACAGACTCAATCAAACACGGAAAGTATTTGAAAGGAAACAGATACTATTAGAACCCAGGTCTGTCCAACAGACCCCTGTAGTGAGAGCATATCATTTGTCACCGCTCTATGACGGTCACATTCAAATAAACGTTTATATTTCCCACAGGGATCGGTGGCTTCATGGTGCGCCAGAGGAAGTGTCACACGCGGATGAAGAAAGGTCTGTTCCCCCATCTGTCTCATCTGGCTGGAGACGGGACAATTACTACAGATGGACGGACGGGAGAGAAACCAGCCCTAGAGGAAGGCAAGTTACAAGTTACAACAGCCACCTGCTGCCATTGTACTGGTCAAACACTGAAATACTCGGATCTGTTGGAGAGAGGTCAAATTCTTAGACATTTTGTCAAAAGAATATAATAAACCTTTCAGGACCACTGCGGAAATAAGTTATTGTTCATGTGCTTTCATGTCTCATCCTCCAGGTTTCAAATGTACATTGTGTCTGTGTGATTTATTTGCAACCCAAAACAAAATGTTTTAATATAATTCAACTCAACTGCTTTCAAAATTGGCATTCTGAACATCTGAAATGACACGTGTTGTTTGTTGACAGGGCCCCACCCAGACACACCTATAGATGGCCCCCCGGAGATTAAGCCAGCTGAGGGAGAGGGGGAGCAGGCCAAGAAACGACGAGGCAGGAAGAAGAGCAAACTGGAGGACATGTTCCCAGCGTACCTGCAGGTACATTCTCTCTCGCCACCTCTCACCATGGGCTATTCTAAAGACTTCAGTTAGCAACCTAAAGGAACCAGGTTCCCGGACACAAATTAAGCCTAGTGGACTACAATGCATGCTCAATTGAGATTCTCCATTGAAGTTCCTTCTTAGTCCAAGGCTAGACTTAATCTGTGCCTGGGGAAACTAGCCCGTAGTGTCTAGAGACCAACTCCCATATAGGACAAGCTAACATCAGAGTTATCTATCTCTCTGTGCAGGAGGCGTTCTTTGGTAAACAACTGATGGACCTGAGTAAGAAGGCTCTCCTGGTTCCCCCAGGACCAAGGCATCATGGTGCCATGGGTCTCCTCCGACCTCCACTGCCCCATGCACCTGGGGCCAAACCCACCGCACCTGACGCAACAGAGGCCAGGGAGCAAGCGATGGGGTCTGGGATGCACCTGAAGCAGGAGGGGGGTGAAGGATCCCAGGCTCAGGGCGAGGGAGCAGGGTCGTCTTCGTCTGTCAAAGAACCGAGTTCGACGGACCCTCAAGGCTCCGACACGGAGAAGAATGAAGGTAAGAGATCACGGTGATGCTGAAATGTTGCAGATTAACTTCTTACGGCTGAGATCCCGTTAATGGGATCGACTTGACAACAGCCAGTGAAAGTGCAGGGCGCCAAATTCAAACAACAGAAATCTCATAATTAAAATTCCTCAAACATACAAGTATTTTACACCATTTTAAAGATAAACCTGTTGTTAATCCCACCACAGTGTCCGGTTTCAAAAAGGCTTTACGACGAAAGCACACCATCTGATTATGTTAGGTCAGTACCTAGTCACAGAAAAACACAGCCATTTTTCCAGCCAAAGAGAGGAGTCACAAAAAGCAGAAACTAGCGATAAATGAATCACTAACCTTTGATGAATCTTCATCAGATGAACACTTCATAGACTTATGTTACACAATACTGTATGTTTTGTTCGATAAAGTTCTATTTATATCCAAAACTCTTAGTTTACATTGGCGCGTTATGTTCAGTATGTTTTTGCCCTCCAAAACATACCAGTGATTTTGCAGCAGCAGCCACATAATTTACAGAAATACTCATAATAAACATTGAATAAAAGATACCAGTGTTTTCACATAGGATACTTTAGATAAACTTCTCCTTAATGCAACCGCTATGTCAGATTTCAAAAAAACTTTACGGAAAAGCACACCATGCAATAATTTGTACGGCGCTCAGACACAAAAACAAGCCATACAGGTACCCGCCATGTTTGTGGAGTCAACAGAAGTCAGAAATAGCATTATAAATATTCACTTACCTTGATCTTCATCAGAATGCACTCCCAGGAATCCCAGTTCCACAATAAATGTTGTTTTGTTCGATAAAGTCCATCATTTATGTCCAAATACCTCCTTTTGTTTGCGCGTTTAGTTCAAAAATCCAAATTCATGACGGCGCAGGCGCCAGACGAAAAGTCAAAAACATTCCAATACAGTTCGTAGAAACATGTCAAACGATGTTATAGATAATCTTTAGGATGTTTTTAACAAATCTTCAATAATGTTTCAACCGAGAATTCCTTTTGTCTTTAGAAACAAAAAGGACTCTGCCAGACACCTGGTTGAAACAGCTCTCATTCCTCATCCTTCACAGTAGAAACCTGAAACAAGGTTCTAAAGACTGTTGACATCTAGTGGAAGCCTTAGGAAGTGCAATATGACCATAGACACTGTATATTGGATAGGCAAACCTCAGATTCCACTTCCTGGTTGGATTTTTTCTCAGGTTTTTGCCTGCCATATGAGTTCTGTTATGCTCACAGACATCATTCAAACAGTTTTAGAAACTTTAGAGTGTTTTCTATCCTACTCATAATATGCATATCTTAGCTTCTGGGCCTGAGTAGCAGGCAGTTTACTCTGGGAACCTTATTCATCCAAGCTACTCAATACTGCCCCCAGCCATAAGAAGTTAATAAAAGGGATACTTGACAAGTGTAGTGTGCAGGATATTATTTTCTTTGGGTGAGAGATCTGTGTGCTAGAGTTGCAGGTGTTTAGTTTTGCCATATGCTACCAGTTTGGTCTTGACGGATGCTTTTTCCCACTAGTCTAACATGCCTCCTGTTCTGTCTCTCTCCCAGGTCTTCCTCAGGGCATGGAGAGTCAGGACTCTGAGCAGTTCTTCAGGAAGGTCCTGGGAACTTCAGAGGGGGCCTCTTTAGGAGGGTCTCTACAGAGCAGCATGAGGCCCATCCTGGAGGGAGTCAAGGGGGAGATGAACCGCAGTGGTCTGCCACAGAGGAGCCTCCTCACTGGTACAGGCCTAGAGAGCTCACTTTCATAGGAAGTATAAATGTGGAAATGAGTGTGACGTTGAACTTAAGACATCTCACTAAGAGAAAGGAGTAGAAAATGTGAACAGCGTGATGAAATATGGAGCAAGAGTTTGTTGTCGTTAAGGAACTGTTAGGCTCATGGTAAAGCAGGACATGTCACTCATACGAGCTGATCCCTTTCAGGGTCGCTGCCCTCAGCTGGTGTGATGGACTCCTTCCCTGGACTCTCTCAGTCTCCGTTCTTCGACATGCGGGACCGGGCAGGTCTGTTCAGTCCAGACGGGGGAGAGGAGAGCCCATGGGCGACCCCCTCCACCCCTGCCACACCCTCCACTCCCCCTACCCCCGGCGAGGCAGATGGAGACGGGCTGTCCTATAACCAGCGCAGCCTCCAGCGCTGGGAGAAGGACGAGGAGCTAGGAGAGATGTCCACCATCTCCCCTGTACTCTACGCAAACACAAACTTCCCCACTCTCAGACGGGACTACCCAGGTGAGTTAAGAGTCAAAATAAAATACTATGAAAACGTGGAATATTCTAGTTTTGATGTATTTGTTTGCTCTGAAAGAGATGGTGCTTCCAGAGTTCTAATGAAACAAACTTTTGTTATCGCTGAAAATGAACCAAATATCAAATGTTTTGACTTCAGTTGACTGGAATATAAATAATGTATATTGTGATCCTCTCTCCTCCCTGACAGACTGGTCCAGTCGCTGTAAACAGATCATGAAGATCTGGAGGAAGATTTCAGCTGCTGACAAGGTTCCTTTTCTGCAAAAGGCCAAAGACAACAGAGCAGCTCAGCGGAT
>NC_036857.1:28515527-28604082 GCF_002910315.2 Salvelinus sp. IW2-2015
GTCCTGCCCCAGGGTCCCCTCCAGCCCCCAGTCACAAGGCAGCTCCCAGTCCCCCCTCACTCCTGGAGCCCTCTCCAACGATGCATTCTCTGTCCAGTCCCCGGCATCCAACTCGCGCTTCCAGTCGCCTGACCCCTACTCCCAGCCCCCCCCGTGCCCCCAGTCCAGGGACCCCTTTTCTGCTTTGCACAAGCCCCCCCGGCCCACCTCTGCTGCTCCCGAGGGCACCCCCAGTTTTAGAGGCTCACCTCACCCCAACCAGCCTCTTTCACTCACCCCGTCCTCCACCCCTGTCGGGGACCCTCTCTCTGGGAAGCCCTCTGGGTTCAGCCGGGGCCCCAACATGGCCTATCAGATGGCCCAGCAACAGCAACAACTCCTCCAGCAGCAGCAGCAGCAGCAGCAGCAGCAGCAGCAGCAGCAGCAGCAACAACAGCAGCTCCAGCAGCAGCAACAGCCCCAGACTCAGGCCATGGGTGCCAACTTCCACTCCAGGATGCCTCCCCAGCAGGACCCCACAGCCCCCCAACCCCCGGATGCACCTCAACCCCAGGGGACTATGTCCGGCGCCCAGGAGATGCCTGACATGTCAGCGGTTCAAGATCCTTCACTACTGGACCTCAGCCCCTCTGAGCTGGAGAAGCAGAGACAGGTACATGTTCTATTTGCTTTGCTTTAACTAGGATTTCATTTATTCCACTATGACTATGGGGCTAATCTTCTAAGAGTCCTTCAACATCATAAGATCAATAATTGTCCCTTATTGTCATTCTTAGGCCTGATATAACCTCTGACTGGTGTTTCTTCCTCTGATAGCGACAGAAACTGAGGGAGTTGTTGATCCGACAGCAGATGCAGCGAAACTCAATCCGGCAAGAGAAAGAGGCTGCAGCAGCCAGCAGTGCTGCCCCCTGTTGGCCTGGAGGAGACATGGCAGCCTATCAGCACGACAAAGCCCGCCGTGCTCCACCACCCTACCCACAGGTACGCTATAATATGTCGAACAACATGTCCGACATCAACTTGGGTCAGGCTCAAAATGTTTTGAATCTAAGTGGAACTGGGGAGGTACTACGTAAACCTGTACAATAAGAACACACTTTTGGTTTCCATTTCAAAAATGTTTTCTACGTTTTGCCCTACTGAATATGACCGTGGTAATGTCTCCGTTTGGCTGGTGATTCTCAGCGGTTTCTTAGTATTTTATTTAAATTGCCCTTGAGGGGATTGATAAAGTTGTAATAGAATTGAATAGTAGGCCCTTGCTGTTTGTCCCAATAGGACCGTGCTGCTGCTGGTGGCCAGGCAACATTGGCAGGGAAGATGGATTGTGGCCGTTTGCCACCCCCAGGAACCCCTGCTATGATGGACCCCAACCAGCTCAGGTATACACTCACATCTCTCCTTTCTGTTCCATCTGTGTTTTCTCTTTCTTAAATGCACACAGTTGTACATTGAAAGAAATGCCATCGAGTTATTTCAGCCAAGATAACCTTTTTGTGTACAACACTTTCTCACTAGCTTCCGGTACGTTTTGACATTTTGTCTGTATTTGTCTTTTGTAGACAACCAGCGCCCCCCAACCCCCAGGGCATGTATAGTCGACCTCCGTTCCCTGGCCAGTGGCAGCAGGGCCCGGGTCCCCGTCGGTTCCCCCAGCCTGGCATAGAGGGTGTGGGCCCCAGGCACAACCTCAACGCCCCCCTCAACATGCAGCCCGGCATGGACCCCGGAGGACCCCCACCACAGTTCATTGAGCTGAGGCACAACTCTCAGAGGCTTCCCCTGGGGACCCAGTTTCTCCAACGTGGGCCCCAGCAACGGCCGCGTCTCTATATTCCCCAGCAGCAGGAAATGGCCCCCGGCCAGTTTATTCATCATCCAATGCATCAGGGTATGGACCCTCAGACAGAGGGTGTTAGAGACTCACGGCTGGGGCTACAGCAGGGTGGTATGAGTCTATTACTGCCACAGCAGAGCATTGGCCTCTCACAGCAGCAACCCCATCTCCAGCCCCACACAGGCACTTCCCAGGTCGCTAACGCTCCCAGTTCTCACTCTGGGCAGCAGCAGCACCAGCCTCCCCAGAACTCCACAGAGTCCCAGGCTGGAGCTTTGGGGGACCCTAATGTTGATCTCCCCGAGCCCGACCTGGAGGATCCGTTTGCCCCCAAAAGGCTAGGGAATGCCCCCGGGGATGGAGGAATGGAAGATGAGGATGACCTGGCTCTGGATCTAGACCCTGATAAGGGTGACGACGACCTGGGTAACCTTGACAACCTGGAGACCACAGATCCGCACCTAGACGACTTACTCAACAGTGACGAGTTTGACCTGCTGGCTTATACGGACCCTGAGCTGGACCAAGGGGACCCCAAGGATGTGTTCTCGGACCAGCTGCGGTTGGTGGAAGCAGAGGGTGAAACACCAGGTACCTCTGGAGCTCAGGACATCAAAGTGGAACAGAAACCAAAATTGGAGGAAAACCCAATCTCAAACACGGGGGGCTCCACGTTGTCCACAACACCCCATCCCTCCTCCTCGGAGTCTGCCGACACCTTCAGGATCAAGCTCGAGCCAGGCCAAGCGGTGGTGAAGGATGAGATGGGAGAAGCAGTCTCCATGCTCCTTCAAACAAACAAATCCTCCACTCAACCAGAGAACCAGGGTGCCTCTCTGAGCTCTGTGCGGTTAGGGGGGCTCCCATACCCTCTTCCTGGTCAGGCTGACTCCTTATCCTCTCTGGGGGAGGACCCTTTGGGGCTGCCCGATGGAGGGGGACAGCACTCCCCAGCCGTGGATCTAGACAAAGTCGAGAGCTCCCTGGAAGCCAGCGAGCTTCCCTTGCTGATCCAGGACCTGCTGGAGCACGAGAAGAAGGAGCTCCAGAAACAGCAGCAGCAACAGCAGCAGCTCAGCTCCCTCCACCAGGGGGCGATGAGGGCTCACATGGGAGGCCACCCCAACCACCAGGGGGGTCCTGGACATATCATGCTGACCCAGCACCACCGCCCCCAACCCCAGGGTATGATGGGACAGCCAGGTATGGTGCCACGCCCTCCACACCTCCTGCAGCAGCAAAGGATCATGGGACAACCAGGGATGACGCCACAGCACATGGCTGCCATGGCTCAGCAACAAGGCATGATGAGGATGGGGCATCCTGGGGGAATTCACCCAGGACTCAATCCGCAGCAGCAGCAGCAGCAGCAGCAGCAGCAGCAGCAGCAGCAGCAACAACAGATTAAACAGTCAACTCTGGCTGATAACTTCTTCCCTGATAAAGGTAAATAAATGAGTACTCAAGATTGTTTGATCTTGTTTGAATCATGACTCTTGCATGATTCCTGAATCCTTGTTTGAATCATGACGTTTTCCTTTAATACATTTTCCCCGGTGTTTCTGCTTGCTCCTTCACAGATCTAGACAAGTTTGTGACTGACGACATCATGGATCCCATCGCCAAGGCAAAGATGGTGGCACTGAAGGGCATCAAGAGAGTGTTGGCACAGGACCCAATGGGGGTACCCTCTGGAATCAACAGACAACAGGTCTCTCTGTTGGCCCAGAGACTAGCGTCGGCACCCGGATCGGGAGACCCACAGGGTCAACTCGCATCTGGCCCATCTAAGGTACGGCATCTCACTTGTCCAAACATAACCAGGACAATATAATGTGTTCATAAAATTTATCCTGCAAAGCAGATCATTTGCGGTGGGATCCTCAAAACACAATCACTCTTGTCTGTTTATCTGATTTATGTATTTTGACAACTTTTTATTTTTAGGAAGGGGAATGCAGTGACCCAACACAATCGAGACCCAACCCTCCCCAGTTTGTACAAGGGATCATCAGTAAGTTCTACACATTTTTCCAGCGTTATAATACTTACATATATTTGTTAGTTGATGTATTACAGTCTTTCCCAAACCTCCATTTGAGTTACCTCCAGCCATTGCACATATTTGTGGTATTCCAGTACAAGCCAACCTGATTTGAATTGGTCAACTAATCACCCCCCTGTTCTCCCTACCAGACGATGCAGAGCAGCACCAGTATGAAGAGTGGCTCCTGCACACCCAGCAGCTGCTGCAGATGCAGCTCAAGTTCCTGGAGGAGCAGATCGGAGCTCACCGCAAGTCCCGCAAGGCTCTGTGTGCCAAGCAGCGCACTGCCAAAAAGGCAGGCCGTGATTTCGCCGAGGCTGACGCAGAGAAACTCAAATTGGTCACCGAGGAGCAGAGCAAGATCCAGAAACAACTGGACCAGGTGGGGAAGACTCTCTGAAAATCTTTACCCCATCCACCCACCCACCCACCCACCCATCATCATGCTTTCCTGTCTTAAAGTAACTGTCCAGTGTGAAATCTCACTTTTTTTAAAGTTCATATTCTGTTAACTCATACACAAATAATGTTGTTGACTCGTTGTGTATTTGTGCCCAAAGCATATATTGGAGAAAAAAAACACGTGAAAACCCTACCCTAAACTTAAACTGTTGCTATTTCCTCATGGAGGATGATGTCATCCTCCCGAGTAAGATGAGCTGGCCAATCAGCAGTCTACTCATATTCATATTTTTAGTGACCAGTATACACTCACACATTCTGTTGTTGGTACGCCCATGCCTTTCCTACACAGAAAAGCTGCTTTTTAAAGGGAAATGTCAACATTTTTCAACTTGCACTGTTTTCACATATGTTGAGGTTGGGTTAGGTAATAGATAATAAATATGATAATAAATATGAATTTGCAAAATTGTGAAATTTTCCTTTAACATAATTATCATTTTTTGGAAAGAAAACTATTTCCCCCATATTTCTAATTCTAAGTCATATTTGATAGAAATCTGGAATCACTGGACAGTTACTTTAATATTGGCTCCTGTTAACACATCTCTTGTTGTGTTTCAGGTGCGAAAGCAGCAAAAGGAACACACCAACCTGATTGCAGAGTACAGGAGCAAGCAGCAGCAGCACCAGCAGGGCTCTAGTCTCCTGGCCCCAGGGCCCTCCACCCAGGGGACCCACTTGCTCTCCAAGATGCCCGGGCAGATGATGATGGGTCAGCAAGGAGGTATGCCCGTCAGAATACCCCCACAGGGGCAGCCGTTCCTAGGAGGAGGCCAGCACCCTGGAGCTCTGGGAGTCAGATCCCCTGGTCCTCCTGGTGGTCCTCCTGCAGGGTTCTTCCCCCAGGGTCCAGGAGGAGTCCAAGGGGCAGACCCAAGACTTCTCCAAGAGAGACAACACAGGATGCAGATCATTCAGAAACTACAACAGCAGCAGCAGCAGCAGCAACAACAGGCAATGATGCAAGGCCAGCAGCCCATGCCACATCCAGGTGTCCAACCAGGTATGTTGCCACAGCCAAGCGTCATGGGTAACTCTCTGATTAGTCAACAACAACCAAACCTCCAACAGGGAATTGTGCCCAACCAGGCCATGGTGCCCCAGGGTATGGTACCAGGGCAGGCTGTGGCCCAGCCAGCTCAGACCCTGATGGGAGGGCAGGCTATGAACCAGCCTCCAGGCATGATGGTTGCTCAGCCGGGCATGATGGGGGCCCAGCCAGGCATACAGCAGCAACAGAGGCCTCAGGTCCTAATGGGCCAGCAGGGAGTAGTGGGACCCCCTCAGCACCATGGACTCAGAGGACCCGGCCAGGCCCAGCTCACACCTCAACAACAACAAATCCTGGCCCAGCGCATGTTGGCGCAACAGAAGCTACAGCCACAGCAAGTGGCACAACAACAGCTCAGGCAACCACCACCACAGGGCTTCATCAGCCAACCCAACCAGTCTCACGACTCCCACGGAGGACTCTCTCAACCTGCTACCCCAGGTCAGATGGGATCTTCTCCCGCTTCAGCAGGGGGGAGCACACGGGTCACCCCGCAACCAACTGAGGGGCTGCAGCAGGGGGAGGGTGGTATCCTTAGTCCCAGCTCCAGGACACCTCCACAGCAGGGTGGACCTGGACCTTCAACCCCTGGCCAGATGACCCAACCAGGGGCTTCTGGAGAGCAACAGGTGGTAGTGGGACAACAACAGCAGCAATACATGGCCCAGCAGCAGCAACAGGCACCACAACAACAACCCCCTCAAAATGCTCATGCTGGACATCAACAGCAAGCAGGTTACCAACAGGCTGGCATGCACCCCCAAGTACAACAGCAGCAATCACAGCAGCAACAGCAGCTTCAACAACAACTCTCTCTACAGCGACAGAGTTCCCTCAATGCTGATCCCTCAAAGTCTGGTTTGGTTACCGTCAAGCAGGAAGGACAGCAGATGTGTTACATGGCCCAACAACAACAGCAGCAGCAACAACAACAACAACAACAGAATCTTATGCAGCAAGCCCAGGACCCCATTAGACAACAACAACATGACAATATGGGCCAGATGCAAAATGTGATGGGTCAACAGAACCACCCTGGTCAGCCTCAGCCCGTCCCTGGTATGCCAGGCCACCCTAGTCCCCAGCAACAGGCCCTCATGGCCCAGCAGCAGAAGCAGCAGGCCATGATGGGCATGCTTAGAGCCCAGCAGCAGGTCATAATGCCTGGCCAGAGGCCTGGAGGTCCACCTGGTCAGATACGCACCCCAGTCAACATCCAGACTATCATAGCCCAGAACCCCCAGCTCCGACACCTCACCCCCAACCAGCAGATACAGCACATCAAGGCCATGATCCAACAGCGCCAGCTCCAACAACAACAGGGCCAGATGCTGAGGCTCCAGGTGGGTCAAGGACAGCCAGGCCAGATGAGGCCCCAGGAGCCACTAGGACCAGGGCAGCAGGTGGGACAGGTCCAGAGGATGCCTGGAGGTCTGGAAGTCCAGCAGCAGATGCACTATGGAGGAGTTCTTGGTAAACCAGGGGGAGTGGGCTCCCCGCAACAACCAGGAATGATGGGCCCCGGCCAACCACCGGGCGTGGTGACTCCTCAGATGCAGCAGCAAGGGATCACAGGACCTGTAGTTCAACAGCAGCAGCCAGGAGCCTCGCCTCAGTACGCTCTGAGTGTCCAACAGCAGCAGATGATGATGCAGCAACAACAGGCCCTGCAACACCAGATGATGAGAGGCCAGGTACCCATGGCTCGCTCCCCCATGGGGCAGATACGTGGTGGGCCCCCCCAGGGCCGCCTCATAAGGCCCATGTCTCCCCGCCAACCCTTGGCCAACTCCCCTGGTGACCCACAGCGCCACGCCATGGCACAGGCGATGGGGATGCGTCAACCCAACCAAGTCATGCAACACCAGCAACAACCACATATCCACATGGCTCAACAACGCTTCCAGGGATCTCCCTCCCACGCAGGCTCCCCTGGAGGATCCTCAGTGCAGAAACAGGAAGCAGGCATGAGCCCAGCTACCCCAGGAACGCCGCACTCCACCCACGTTGCCTCTCCGTCTGTAACTGACGGGGCAGCTGGGAAAGGTAGTCCTTACAGTCAGATCAAGGCGTCTCCTCTCAGGTCACCTGGAGCATCCAAGAGTCCCCTGGACTACCCTGGGCTTAAGGCGGGAAGTGGCGACACAACCCATAGCCAAGTCCCTCCGAATGGGCCTTCGCCTCAGAAGGGTGATAGTGGACAGCAGGGCCAGCAGCATCCACAACAGGGCTCAGAGAGCCAGGGTCGTCCTCAATCCCCACCAGGCTCCAGAGAGGGTGCTCTGTGTAAAATGACCCTACAGAATATCAAACAGGAGCCCAGAGAGGTGACTTGTGATGGAGAAGGTGGTGGTGGTCCTCACTCCGGGGCCATCAAGAGGGAGGTGACTGGGGAGCCGGTTGGAGGGTTTGGTAACACTGGTCCTGGACCAGGAGGGGAACCCGGAGCCCACGTCCTCAGGACTGAGACAGGACAACAGCTGCTGCAGAAGCTCCTGAGGACCAAGAACCTGCAGCTGGCAGCTCAGAGGCCATCTGACGGCATCCACAACGAGATCAACGGACACATCAACAGCAAGCTGGCCATGCTGGAGCAGAAACTACAGGGGACTCCACGCAACATGGAGGTGAGTCAGATATATCCTATCCGTTATGACTGTTCTCGTTTTTGCAAGGTAGTAAGTAGGTACTAGTCATAGAAATATACTTAGATTGTCATATTTTGGTGGTACTAGTCCTCTCAAATGGGGGCGATGGTGCAATTCCTTGCTTCATTGCTTTTGTTGTCCTCATCACAGGATCTGCAGTCCATCACAAAGAGGGCTCCTGTTGCCAAGGTAAAGCGCACCAACAAGCCTGGAGAACGAGCGCCCCAATCCCGTAAGAAGAAGAAAGAGGAGGTTGGGAAGAGCACTGAAGCCCTGATGAAACAACTGAAACAGGTAAGAGGAGATGACCTCCGAGGCTTGGTGAATGAATACAGAGCACCGGACATTTTCTCACCGAAGCATAGTGAGACATTTTAATTGAATGAAAGGGTGGCAATTAACTGTTGATGTTAGTGTATGCTGTATTATTTGCTAACTCTGATATTTCAATGGAAGAAAAAAAACGCTTTAACAAATGCAGTGCGTATTTGGTAGGATGCCACTTTTTACAGTAATACCTCATTTGTCTTTGTTTTGTTTTTTGTGACAAAAACTTTGATCTCATTATTTTCATCCAGGGCCTTTCTCTCCTTCCCCTGATGGAGCCCTCCATCACTGCCAGTCTGGACCTGTTCGCCCCCTTCGGCAGCAGCCCGGCCGACGGCAAGGCCCAGCTCAAGGGCTCCTTTGGAAATGCAGTACTGGACAACATCCCGGACTACTACTCTCAGCTTCTCACCAAGGTAACTGTCTGTTCAACAAGCTGATGTGTACAGCATAGACTTACTGTGGTGGTCCAGATTTCCAGCTGCATATTGTTCTTGATGCAGGAGTAACAGTGTCTCTATGTTCTCGTCTTTTATTTATGTGTATTCACCCACCCAGTAGTTTTAACAAGATTTTCTTATTTGTAGCTTTTGAAGCGCTTTGAGATTTCTTTCTGTTATGAGAAGTGCTATAGAAGTTTAAATGATTATCGTTATTCTATGACAACATTCACTTTTATTGCTCTCAATTATCCCACTGTCCACTGTTTAACCACGGCACCCTGTATCCTTAGAGTAACCTCAGTAATCCACCAACACCCCCGTCCTCCCTGCCCCCCACACCACCCCCCTCGGTACAGCACAAGATGCTCAATGGGACGACTGCTGTGGAGGAGCTGACTGAGGTACAGAAGGAGAGCGACACTATGGGTAAGACAAGGTTTTTATAAAGGTCGTTCTTTTAAATAAAGACTCACTTCGTCTCACTTCCAAGCCTGTATGTTTTGTCATCCAAAACCCCTCAGTAATTTCATGGTCCTTGTTCTTATCCGGCTTGAATGTAAGGGTTTTGTACAGTGCAATCAGATTTGATGAGCAGCTGGACAGTCTGTTAATGGCATCTCTCGCTACAATGTGTCTGCAGATTCTGTCACTGAGGAGGTGAAGAGTATGGATATCCTTGCAGCGCTCCCCACCCCTCCTCACAACCAGAACGAGGACATCAGGTATGATATGCAGGGCCTAAATGTTCACCTGTCCCTTTTTAAGGGCGGGAGGTTACCGTGGTAATGTGGCGGTCATGTGTGTGCCTGTGAGATTGAGTCTGATTAGTAGCCGTGTCATCTTCTCTTCCCTAACAGTTGAAACTCAAAACATAGAAAAACAACCTAGCTTGTGAACGAAACACAAGGACGAAGTCTCACTTTAGTAGACTTTTGCTTCAAGTAAATTAGACCAACTTTTATGCCAGCCAGACAGTGTTGCAGCGCGAGGTGGGATAGGCTATAGGAGTCGTAGTTCTTTGACTTTATGTGATGAATTTGCCAGCTATGAAACAAGAAACAGCCACTGCAGCACTTATTTAGCTTTGTATGTGATCATACTTGACCTATTTGTATTCACAAATGCGAGTGAAATGCTGGCACTGTGGAGCCCTGACCACCCACCAACGTGGCTGGCGAAATAGACATCTTACCCCCCAATGCCAAAATCGACCCACATCTGGCGGGTGGCGGGGTGTTCATTTTAGGCCCTGGTGATATGATATGTGACCTGTCCTAATCCTGTGTTAGGGATGGGCACAGTCAGTCAAACGGACGTTAGTAATTCGAAATACTTGCGGGAGCATACATTTCTTTTATTGAAAAAAATTCATAGCCTTTGTCTCAGTTAAATATAATGATCTGTGACATTGCTACACACAAGGATATACCATGACATTTGAAATCCTTAATTTAATCAAATTGACTTTTGACTTTATGACGTGCGCCCCCATAAAATGATACCTTATAGCCTACACCGGTTTCAAGCGTGTAGTTTGTTGGCACTACAGTCAGTGGCTCCATGTGTAGCAACGTGAAGTGGGAGATCTCTTATCAATGCAAAATGGAATACAAATGACACAATTAAGTTAGCTAAATGAGTAGGCTACAACAAGCAACCGACAGGTGGGCTGCTGTTTAATCTGAATGGAGTTGTTGTGGACAAGGATGGGGAGCGCGGTAAAATAGCCTCGACTAGCCTAGCTAGCTGGCTAGCGAACGTCTGGCTATCTTAGCTAGCTTCTTTACATTGATTTGATGCAGTAAAGACAGACACTGCAAAATGGGATGATGGACAAGCTATGGCATTTACAAGTGTGTCCGACTAGCGCTTGTCGGTGGCTACTTTTTCTCTCTTCCCCCCTTGGGATCACATTGTTGTTACTGTTTTGAACTTTTCCTTAATAGTTTGAGGAGAACCATTCTCTTTCTCTCTGGCGGGTATAGTACCCTCCCGTCCCATACACAGTGTGGTCTTAACCGACCGTGTTTTCCAGGATGGAGAGCATCTGTTTTGCTCTCTCTACTGAAAGAACTACTCCRATAATAATGAGTAGTTATTCGGTATGAAGTTGATTGCGAACGTCACCGTACCTATATCTTTCAGGATGGAGAGTGACGAGGACAGCGACGCTCCAGACAGTATCGTCCCAGCGTCCTCTCCTGAGAGTGACCTAGGCGACGAGGCGCCACGCTTCCCTCGCCTCCGAGAACCCAAAGAGGAGGAGACGGAGAGAACCATCTCCCCTACCATACCACTCATCCCCCGCACTGCCATCCCAGGTAGGTCCACTACACAGGCTCCCGATGTCTTAAATAATATAGGCCACTTGTTGACAATGCACTTGTAAGTTGCTCTTGAGTGTCTAAGAGCATCGCTAAATTACTCAAATATTTCAAAATGTAAGCACAAAATAAATAATTGGACTTGCCAGTCTACGTCATCTTTTTTGTTGTTATTTCCTTGTCCAGTGTTTCCAGAGAACAAGCCGTTTGAAGCAGCGGCTGACAAGTTGGCGTCTACAACCAACTCCTGGGACAAAGCCAAGAGCAAYGAGGTGGCTGTGACCTTCACACTGACCTCCGCTGCAGCCAAGGTTACTGAGCTTAACCCTCTTCCGTTCCTCTTACCCCCCCTTTCTGACCCCCTATTATTTTCACTTCAACCCATCTCCTATCTAGCCTGGTCCCAGATCAGTTTGTGCTGTCTATACAGATATGGGTTGAAACCGATACGGGACCAGGCTACCTCCTATCTTAACTAAACCATGAACTATCTGTTGTGTAAAAAAACGACAACAATTTGGATAGTTATGAACTTGATGGATGGGTGGGTTGATTCTTCTCCAGAATCTGAACCATGTAATGGTGGCTGTGGCTCAGCTCCTCCACATGCGGATGCCTGGTTCCTATGAGGTGGCTTTCTCTCCCAGCCCGAGCAGAGCAGGAGCCTCAGGACCAGGGAAAAGCCCCGAACAACCAGGTACTGGACCGCCAGGTGATTTCTATTACATTTATCCTCACAGTTAAGTCCCAAATAGAATGTAGTTGCCTACGAAATAGTGATTTAACCAAAAACGTAAGATTTAGGGAAGAGGATAAGCTGATCCTAGATTTATGCCTAAGCTTAATGTTTCTCTAGGTTGAACCCCCCCCTCCATCCATCTTAAATTCTTAGCTCGATAAAATCATTGGCGAAACAGGAAAGAAAATGGTCAGATATATTGAAGAAACCGATCATCTAATTGGCAAACTCTCCCTTCAGGTGCTCTGTGTGTGAAGACTGGTGGTATAGATGGTAGTTCAGCCAGCCAGGACGCAGAGTGGCTCAGGCAGTTTGATGTTTCTYTGCCAGGCTGCACTCTGAAGAAACAGGTGGACATCCTCTCACTCATCAAACAGGTAGGTCACCTCTCTTTCAGGGATGTCCCTTATCCCTTATTAATCAGAAAGTTCCTTTTCTGATATTCCTCCAATAGACAGAGCTGTTCCTCAGCCAAAATCATTGTCCTGCTCACATCCCTGAACAGCATTGGTTACAGGGTAACATTGATAATTTCATAACAAGGAATAACTTTTGCAAGGTGCACTGACCAGCCAAAGCAGGAAGAGGAAAAAGAAGCCGACTAATGGTCAAAACCATTTGATTTTGAAATGKGGGGGGGTGAAATTCAAAGTTGTGCTATATATTCATTGGCAATGTCATAGCTCATGGCCGTCCCCCTGTAATCTGATGGTGGTAGATGCCGAATCTCCCTTATGGCTCAAATCAGGTGCCTACATATAGTGTACACCATAGAAATACTTAATTTACACACACACACACACACACAGATTGCTTTGAGTGTCTGGAAAAAATAAATTAATATTAGTCAGGTTAGCTACAGACCTTTGCACGTTGCCTTTTTTGTCAAATGTCAGGAGACTCCTCAACATTTTAATTTCTCTCAGGAGTTCCCCGAACAGGAGGACAAACCGGTTCAACACTGTTACACCACCAACGTGTCTGACCTGGATGTCCGCCATCTCCCCGTCATCCCTGTCCAGGATTCCCCGCCCTCCTCTCCCTCTCCTCCTCCTGTCCCCGCTCCTCCTAGTGAACCTGAGCCTCCCACACAGCCAGCCTCCCCCTCCCAGCCAGCCTCCCCCTCTCAGCTAGCCTTTCCCTTTCAAGTTCCCTCCAGCCCTGCTCAGACCACCGTTCAGGTCAAAATGGAGCCTGCCACCGCCACTGTTCAGATCAAAACGGAGACTGAGGCTGAGGAGGCCATCCTTCCCCCTCCTGACCCTGTCCTTGTCCCCGACTCTGACCCTGGTGCTGACACTAAGGCTCCTGTTCTTGACTCTGCTGAGGCTCCTGCTGCTCAGGCGGACTATGATGCCAAGCCTGCTGACCAGCCAGCCCCCCATCCCCAGGACACCCCCACCTCCCCCACAGCCAGCCTGGAGGTGATCTCCCCCAAGGTGAAGCACCGCAGCAGGCCCCTCTCCCCCGACCCTGAGGAGATGGTGGTCCGGCCCAAGGTGAAAAAGTGGAAGGGCCTCCGATGGAAGCGTCTCCAGATCGTCATCACCATCCGTAAAGGAGGCTCCAAGAAGGAGAGCAGCCGCGGGGTCTCAGAGCTCATGGAGCGTCTGCGCATCACCCTGAGGCCTGACAAGCTGCCTCGGGACAAACGCAAGTGCTGCTTCTGCCACGAGGAGGGCGACGGCGCCACGGACGGCCCCGCCAGGCTCCTCAACATCGATGTGGACCTGTGGGTTCATCTTAACTGCGCCCTGTGGAGCACGGAGGTGTACGAGACGCAGGGAGGCGCGCTGATGAACGTCGAAATGGCGTTGAGGCGCGGGCTCCGCACCCGCTGTGCCTGCTGCCAGAAGACGGGCGCCACCAACAGCTGCAACCGCCTGCGCTGCCCCAATGTCTACCACTTCGCCTGCGGCATCCAGGCCCGCTGCATGTTCTTCAGGGACAAGACCATGCTGTGCACCCAACACAAACTGAAAGGACCCAGCGAGGAGGAGCTGACGGGCTTCTCCGTGTTCCGCCGGGTCTACATCGAGAGAGACGAGGTCAAGCAGATCGCCAGCATCTTACAACGCGGCGACCGCATCCACCTGTTCCGCGTAGGCGGCCTCATCTTCCACGCCGTAGGTCAGCTGCTGCCGTCTCAGATGCAAGCCTTCCACTCCCCTACCGCCATCTTCCCCGTGGGCTACGAGGCTACCAGGATCTACTGGAGCACGCGGGTGCCTAACCGCCGGTGTCGGTATCGTTGTCGTATCAGCGAGACGGAGGGAAGGCCGCTGTTCGAGGTACGGGTGCTGGAGCATGGACAGGAGGACCTGCACTACCGCGACACCAGCCCAGAAGGTACGTTCTCTGTCCCCACACCCAGACCCTGCTCAGGCTGCCTCTGTTGAAATTGCCTATCACAGAACTGACCACAGTTTGGGTTAATTTGTCTAAATTGCCATTGATTTGGAATTGAGTTGCATTTTTTTGGGTAATTGCATCATTGCAACACAGCCATGTCCGTAATTAAAATGGAATTGCCTCCATCGCTGCAATTTACTAATCTAGTCTGTGACCATGTCCTGTGTTTTTCTGCCTTCCCTCTAGGTATCTGGGACAGAGTGGTTCAGTCTGTAGCTAAGCTGAGAGAGGAGTCTGCCATGCTGAAGCTGTTCACTGACCATGTGAAGGGGGAGGACATGTACGGCCTCACTGTCCACGCCGTTCTGCGCATTACTGAGTCGGTAAGAAGTCCTTTCCCCAAATCAGAATCGCCATTTGTCTTTTACCTCCTTTGCTCTCATTGCTTCCATGACACCAAGGCATGTGTCTCCAATAACACACACTATTGCCCGTTCAGTACTTTGCACTACGGCTCTGGTTAAAAGGAGTGCACCGCAGAGGGAATAGGGTGCCATCTGAGGTTCGGATCATGCTTTTTCCTCCTCGACTTCACTAACATCCTGTGTGTTACGTTATTAGTTGCCTGGAGTGGAGAGCTGCCAGAACTACGTGTTCCGATACGGTCGCCACCCTCTGATGGAGCTGCCGCTCATGATCAACCCCACCGGCTGCGCCCGCTCCGAGCCCAAGATCCTCACACACTGCAAGAGGTAAGACTGCAGTATAGTCTTCCAAATACATTTATAGTAGTCGTTATAGAAAATAGTATAGATGATATAGGTGATCTAGATATCGATATGCTGTGTAAAGCAGTGGTTGTCAGCTGGTTTTGCACTCTGGACCCAAATTGGACCAGGTTGTCTCAGTCGCAACCCAATAATTGCATTGTCATTTTTTGAGGCCAAATTGGCCACCTGGGAAGCAGCATATTTTTTGAATGCTATATTGATAGTAAATGTAGCAATTTATGTGACAAGGGAACAACATTCCCACTGTCAATAATCCATTTAGCCTGTATTCTTGATGAAAAATGTTAGTTAGCTGACTGGTTTGAGACCACAACATTAACCAAATCCGCTGAAGAGCGCTGCTAATAGCTCTATATAGAAAATTCTAGATAATTGAAGAAATAGTTTTTTCAATTATTCTAAAATGTTCATTATCATTTCTACACACTTTCTACCTGGCTGTAGTCGTGTAAGTTCAGACTGGAGTAGTGTTTATCCACCACCACCACCCAAAAAATAAAATAATAACCATCCTAAAATATTTATTTTACTCAGACACCAGCAACCCATTTGAAAACCCTCACTGTCGACCGAAATGTCCTAAAGAAAAATACATGTTTTTTAAAAATGCGTTTCATCCAATGTTCTAATGAGGAGTGACACTGAAACATTTCTAGACTGAATGACATGATGACTGTGCAGACTGACTCTGATCTAGTTCTGTGTCTCTCTCTCTTAGGCCTCACACCCTGAACAGTACGTCCATGTCCAAGGCCTACCAGAGCACCTTCACCGGCGAGATCAACACCCCCTACAGCAAGCAGTTTGTCCACTCCAAGTCCTCCCAGTACCGGCGTCTGAAGACAGAGTGGAAGAACAACGTCTACCTGGCTCGTTCACAGATCCAGGGGCTGGGGCTATACGCTGCCAAGGACCTGGACAAACACACCATGGTCATCGAGTATATAGGAACCATCATCCGCAACGAGGTGGCCAACCGCCGCGAGAAGATCTACGAGGAACAGGTGGGTGGCTCTCGAGTAGTAACGGTCTTTTGTCTGTTTAGTTCCCCTCCGGGCATAGCTGTGATTTGAATTGTTGATTTTACACAAAAACTTAACAAAAGGGTGAAAAGACCGATATAGTTTGTAATATTTGTTCATAGTCAAGGTGTCAGTGGATTGGAGTGTTTTAGAATGACCTCTCTTCCTGCTTGTTTTCTTCTAGAACCGTGGGATCTACATGTTCCGCACCAACAACGAGCATGTGATCGATGCCACTCTGACTGGCGGCCCAGCTCGGTAGGTGTTGGAAGTGTACTTTCTCTTTTTTTCCCCTATTGCGTTTGTCCCGGTCTCACCCTCCTGTTTTCCTCTTCAGCTATGTCAACCACTCCTGTGCCCCCAACTGTGTTGCCGAGGTGGTGACGTTTGACAAAGAGGACAAGATCATCATTATCTCCAGTCGCCGGATCCCCAAGGGAGAAGAGGTGAGAGACCACAGAGAACCCTGCTCAATATGCACATACCCAATATACAGCTTCCTTCACCGATTTAAAAGCTCTAAACTGTCTCTTTGGGGGTCTTGGTTGTGTTACGGTAAAGCAGTGTGACTACTGTTGATGTAAACCTGGCTTTAGAAATACATGTAATAATGACATTACAGCATAGTGTTGTTGTTGACCCTCTCTGTCTCTTCTCCTAGCTGACGTACGAYTATCAGTTTGACTTTGAGGACGATCAGCACAAGATCCCTTGCCACTGCGGAGCCTGGAATTGCCGAAAGTGGATGAACTAAACGAACGGGGAAAAACAGAGCGAAAAACAGAGAGGGGGGGGGAGGGGAGTCCCTTCTTTCTCCTGGGTGCCAGAACAGAACACTCCTGCTGCGCCAAAGCCTATAGAGTCTTTAGAACTACTTACCCAGTTCATAAGCTGTTCGTAAGCTGACGAACGAGGAGGGAAATCTAACCTCCAAATCAATAAGATGAAGACGTTTGCATTCACACCTGTAGCCAAAGGTTTGAAGAGCATTACTGATTCTGAACGCAAACCCACCTCTATTGACATCCAGCCGAATGGTGGGACAATCTCTTTGTGGATGAACTGTGTCCTCTGCCAAAAGCAACTCTTTCCTCTACCTACCTACCGCTCCCCCCTTCAATAACTATGGCTGGAATACAATCCTCTAAACTTACCAAATGTTCTGATTCTATGTGATATCAATACTCTCTTAGGACAGATCTCACCTAGAGCTTTGAAGAAAGAAGCCATTTTAAGTACAAAGAACAAACGAATGCATTTTTTGTTTTAGGGTCTTACCTATCCTATTCTTCTTCTCCTCCCGCACTCCCCCTCTTCCTAACCTAACCCTTAAGGAAAAGACACTCTCCCGTCGTCATTGGTGGAGATTGACTCCCCAACGTGGATATTATTGGCTAGCTAGACAATCCTGAAGACAGTGGCTCTGAGTCTGTATAGAAGAACGACGTATCGCTGGAGACGGAGTAGAAAGATTTCTGATACTATAAAAGTTGACCTCTAGAGGCACCAGACATAAAGGTTTTATTGGCCTGACTGACTAAAGGAGTTTATAAAAGGTGGGTTAGTTGGACCCCCAGTCTACCTCATTGATCTAGTGGGAGTGACTGCTTACTTTGTGTAAAAACTGCTACTGTGGAAAAGGGGGAAGAAAGGGGTCGGTGGGAATGTTATCATTAGGCTAATAATATAGCCTTCTCGGACATGCAGGGAAACTTAAACTAGCAGCCGGTTTGCTCTATCTATTCTATGCTGATTTTACAATAATGAGCCAACAATATTATTCCTCATTAATTATGTATACAGACGGAATAAATTATATGATCGTTTTTTTTTTTTTTTTAATTTTTAGATATCGCATTAAGATCAATCACAAGCTTAACAGGTATCATGAGATGACTCCTGATCATCCTGGATTTCATGTAGCTACTTTTTTTTGTTGCCCTTCTCTGCATATTTATAACGCATTTAGATATCATGCTTCTTAGTTGACTGAATGCACAGTAACATCTAACCTTACGCTGCGGAGGACTGAGCGAGGGATTGGCGCTTCAACACGTAAAGCGAAGCAGGATCATGTAATAAGTCTGGCAAGACGATCAAGTTCAACTAATGAGTGAAGTGTAATGTACGCTTGCTGCTTTATGCCTTCTGGTCACACATTAAGCAGAAAGCTTGCGGGTAATAATGCAAGACAAGACTACTATCCCATTTGTTTCCCACCTTTTAGTCCTTGAACTCCCATCTGCATTTTAATATTTTCTTTTCTCGAATGACGTCAACCATGAATCTAGCATCTTCCTCTCTATATCATGTAGTGGACTGTTGTAAACTTTACTGTAGTGAGTCTTTCTCTGCCTGGCCCTGCCTGTCTAACCACACCACAGCTAGGTGTGTTTCTAAAGATCCCTGTGTTGTGGTTTTCTAGTGGTAGTACGGTCTTCTATACTGGAGTCTTGAATCAAGGGCAGGGGAAGACTTGTAAAAAAAGGGCATTTATTTTTATTTTAATGAAATGAATAACAAAGTAGATCTTCAAAGGGGAGAGTTCTGAAGTCTCCATGGCGATGTCACCTGTACTACTTTGTCCCCTCTACCCTAAAACCTCACGTAAGAAAAATGCAAAAGTGTACAAACTGTATATATATTCTATAGGGGGGGCAACAAACTCTTTATCCAACCCCTTTTTAATCAATAAAAATCTAAAATTGTAGAGAAATAAATCAACCACTGGATATCATTTTATCAAAGATTATGCTGTGTGTGTGTATATATATAAATATATGTAAAATGGAGTGTTTTTGCATTTACCTGTTTTTCTATTAGCATTTTTTGCTATAAGCTTTCAAAGACAGTTTGTTAAAATAGGTATGTGAAGATGTCTGGTCTTCAATGACTTGGATGAGAAGCCAAGAGTGAAAGAATGTTGTAGATGCATAATGGAAAGTTGTCAACATTATTACAACTTTGAGAAATCACTTGAAGGGTGCATAGCATTTGTGTATTTATGTCAAATTGTTCACCTATTTGTTCATTTACTTTTAATGTATGCTACTAGTCAATTTTACCAAAACCTCTCCCTTGATTGGTCACAATTGGATCATTAGTATACGGAAAATCTTTAACTTCTCCCTGGCTAGGATATTAGTTAAATATGATTGGTGTTTTATCTTCCCTATAGAAGTGAATGTGTTGGTATACCTTGTGAAAACAGGCTACTCGGTCTGATGTTATGACTAAATATTCAAAGTTAACCCTGTACTTACCTGAGAATAAATTGCACTCAATAGTACTTCTAAGTGGTAGATATTGCTAAAGTATGAGTCAGTGATATTTTTTTCTTGTCATGTTTATTTGAAGGGAAGACCATTAGACATTTTGCCGCTCACTGGATTTTAGCCTAAGTAACTTCTTCATACCTTCTATCATGTTTGAATATCTAAATTAAGTTCTCTGCATATCTTAAATTAAATAAAGAGCTTGCTAAAAGTTGAACTTTTTTTACCTAACTTTTTAAAAATGTTTTACATCTGTACAGCTGAGCTACTTTTAGGGAATATGAATAATTTTTATTGTATGTGGCATGTTTTGTATGGATATAATTTTGAATTGTACATAGGACGACAGAGGTTTTTTTCTATACAGCCCCCCCTCCCCCCCATCCATTTGTCTCTGCTTTTATTTCTTTTAAAGAAAAATAAAATGCATTTTAAATATAATTTGGAATCTTATTTTCATTTAAATTAAACATGAGTTGAGACTTGCATGCTAAAGTGATACTCAGACAGACTAATACAAAACTTGTATTTTAATGTATATCACCTACCATATGTACACACTTTCTAACTAGTCCTGAAAAAAAGATTAGTGTAACATGGTGTCTGAAATATTAAAGAGGTGTTTACAGTATGAATAGGACATTTGATGGTATAACAAAAAACAAATTCCCATGCTAAAACATGAATAGGAATGACATTTGGTTCTCATGACAACCATCTCTTCCTCAAAGCCCTCATGAAATACCAGGATAGATTGACCCCCAAATACACCATCTGTCATATCCTTGCCAATGTTACAGTAGCAGCAACATTTACTGGGGTATACCCGCCCCAAATCCAAAGGGGGGAAAAAATAATATTTTCCCCCTCTGCATTCTATATCTTTTACCTCAGTAAAGACAGATGTCCCCGTGTTGAGACAGCCCCCTTGTTCTGCATGCCATCAGAACACGTATCCTTTTTCAGAGAGCCCAGTTCCAGTGTTAATAACAGTTATAGATATCAAAGYCTATTCTTGCCCTGTTCAATCAAAAATTCCATATTTTTCTGAAAATAAATATACAATGGGCTCATAGTTACATCACAATATCAACTAGCCCAGTGTAAAAGGGAAGATCGATAGCTACAAGCCAAGAATAAAACATGTTTTCCTGAGCTCTAGGACAAGCTCTCCTTTGACTTCTGCATCGCTGAAAGTACCATTGAAGATGTCACTGAAAAAAATGACCACAGTACAGCGAGAAAAAGAGATGCCTATGTTTCGTATACAAATCACAATGTATCCACCAGTAAAACAGTTTATTACCATCGTTTATGCCTCTTATAGATACCAGTCACCCAAGTCATACTGTTCTCTCTGCTACCGCACRGTAAGCAGTAATGGAGCACTTRAGTCTAGGTCCAAAAGGCTCCTTACCCCTACCTACATGTTGGACTGAAAAATAGGCTACAGATCGATCACTCAACATCTTTGACTGGCTTCTTAAATCACATCAAAGCAGTGTATTCGTCAAAAATGATCTAATAAATAAAACCATTCCAAAAAAACATCCCTGCCACATTTCAAAACATAAACTGGACCAAATCTCAAAATGTGATACGTGTAGGAGTCACGTACAAGGAGTGAGCGACGTGGGGTATTCAAGTAGCAGAATGCAACCCCTCTGTTTTAATGCTTGACAAGTCTTAAATGACTCATGTGAAATGTTGTCCAATCAACTACAAGCTATTCCAGGCTTCTGAAAGCTGTATAGGAACGGCTGTATGTCTACTCTAATGATGTACACTGAAGAAAAATATGAAAAACGCAACATGCAACAATTTCAAAGATTTTACTGAGTTAGTTCATATAAGGACATCAGTGAATTGAAATAAATTAATTAGGTCTTGATCTATGGATTTCACATGACTGGTAATACAGATATGCATCTGTTGGTCACAGAAACCTTTAAAAAAAAGGTAGGGGCGTAGATCAGAAAACCAGTCAGTATGAGGCACACAATTTGCCTCATGCAGCACGACATCTTCACAGAGTTGATCAGGCTGTTGATTGTGGCCTGTGGAATGATGTCCCACTCTTCAATAGCTGTGCGAAATTGCTAGGTATTGGCGGGAACGGGAACACGCTGTTGTACACGTCGAGCATCCCAAACATGTTCAATGGGTGACATGTCTGTTGAGTATGCAGGCCATGGAAGAACTGGGACATTTTCAGCTGTGCAGATCCTTCCGACATGGGGCCCGTGCATTACCATGCTGAAACGTGATGGCGGTGGATGAATGGCACGACAATGGGCCTCAGGATCTCATCACGGTATGTCTGTGCATTCAAATTGACATCAATAAAATGCAATTGTGTTCATTGAGCATAGCTTATGCTTGCCCATACCATATCCCCACCATGGGGTTCTCTGTTCACAATGTTGACATTAGCAAACTGCTCGCCCACATGACGCCATACGTCATGTCGTAAGACATCTGCCCAGTACAGATGAAACTGGGATTCATCTGTGAAAAGCACACTTTTACTGCGTGAAGTTAGTTACGACAAACTGTAGTGAGGTCAAGACCCTGGTGAGGMCAAGCACGCAGTTGAGTTTACCAGACAGTATGTGCAGAAATTCAGGTTGTGCAAACCCACAGTTTCATCAGCTGTCCAGGTGGCTAATGTCAGACATTCCCACAGGTGAGTGTAAAGGGCCTAGGCTGGCGTGGTTACATGTGGTCTGTGATTGTGATGCCAGTTGGACCTACTGCCAAATTCTCTAAAATAACATGGGAGGCGGCTTATGGTAGAGAACATAAATTCTCTGGCAACTGCTCAGGTGGACATTCCTGCAGTCAACATGCCAATTGCACACTCCTTTAAAACTTGAGAAATCTGTGGCATTGTGTTGTGACAACTGCACATTTTAGTGGCCTTTTATTGTCCCCAGCACATGTGTAATGATCATGCTGTTTAATCAGCTTCTTGATATGCCACACCTGTCATGTGGATGGATTATCTTGGTAAAGGAGAAATGCTCACTAACAGGGACGTAGACAAATTAGTGCACAACATTTAAGAAAAACAATCTTTTTGTGCATAAGGAACATTTCTGGGATCTTTTATTTCAGCCCATGAAATATGGGACCAACACTTTACATGTTGCGTTTATATTTTTGTTCAGTGTATATTGTGACTTTTCTGCCTAATATGGTTGATTTYATCCTGTACAGGTGGTCGGGTGACGACAAGCGAGTCGTCTGCTACTCTCCCACAATCTCCCAAAAGCAACAACATGTTGCCATGAAAACAAACTCATAACTATTCTTTTAACTTAAAAATGTGGACATGAAACCACATTATGAATATGAGTTTTCAGGACGTAGCTAGTCTTTTGGCAAAAAGAAATTAAAAGATGTACAAAATATTACAAACGAAATTCCTGTCACTGTACAATAGTAATAATTACTGCCTCGGAGCACAAAGTAAAACAGAACAGGGAGGTTGGTGGGGATAATAATGGTAGTGTTGTAGTGTGGTGGCCCATAAGAGTGGGTGAAGGAGAGGAGGTTGGGATAACCAGGTGAGGAAAGCCATAGTGAAGAAGGGAGAAAGAAGAGAGGGGCAGAGGGGAGATTCTCAGTAGTTTTGGCTAATAAGGTGAGGTAGGCCTTGTCACAACTTGGGAGAGTGGCTTTAAAACTGGCAGGATTTAGTCTGTCCTTTCCGTGTTATTTTCCATGACCCCGGGTCAAAAAGTAGTGCACTAGATAGGGAATAGGGCGCCATTTGATATACAGCCTATGCCTATCGTTGTGCGTCTCCAGCGAGCTACATGGCTCTGCCGTCCGTCCGTCCCACTCTTCTCCTACATCTTGATGTCCTCCTCGACACTGAGCTGAGAGAGGGTCTTCTTGATGCGTAGAGCGGTGAGGCGGGCCGCTCCGTTAGAGTACCAGCACTCCCTCATGATCTTACCCATCACACGCAGAGACTGGAGGATGAGAGAGGGGGAGGTTAGTCGGTCAACACACAATCAACCAACCTTTCCACTAGTCCCACAGGGTGAAAAGGAAATGTCAAATGAATTGCCTTATGTGAATAAAGAATGAATAAAGTACAATAAAAACTTTTTTTTTTGTTTACACCATATTTACATTTAAAATGCAGTCAATCACTAATAACTTAGAAAACAAATGCAATGTTTCTGCTCAGAAAGTCTGAGGTTTCTTTGTGCGTATTTGTTCTCTCTCATTACCTCGTAGCTCTGCCACCAGTTGGGCACGTTAGGCCTCAGCCTCTGGTCACACACCACCTTCCTCATCTCATCTATGGAGGGGTCAGAGGGCACCAGGTCAAAGTAGGGCAGCTGGTATTCCTCGTGGATACCTGGGGGGGGGGGCAGAACAGAGGGAGAGCCTGGTCAGTCACATGCTCACATCTAAGAAGATTGCTATTTCATAGTAATGTTAATGTGGTTCTTGACAAGTGAAAGTGTGTTTCAATTCAACTACATTGCAGTCAGACTGCACAGAATCACTCATTTACAAATCCCCATGTATCCTAAGTAACTACTCGTGTGGCCAAAATGAGCTGAAGCTCTTCCCCAGGCATTGTGACATCGGACCCTCTGCAAGGTACCCAGTCCGTGTCTTACTTCCAGTGTTGCAGCGGCGCGCTATCTCCCAGTACACCAGCCCCAGGGCGTAGATATCAGCACACTTAAACGAGTCAAAGTGTTTCATGTTGATGGTCTCTTCCAGGACCTCTGGAGCCATATACCTGGGAGACGGAGAGACAAACAGGTTTYCACTAAAGGAAAGGATGTTTTGTGTACCAGTATATCACTGAGATACAGTATCAAATCTGCCAAATTCAGGAGATGAATTGAACGAAAATATTCCATGATTGAAAAGTGTCTTTCATCTATATATTTTTTACAATGTTCTTGTCCTGAATTGAATGAATAGACTGCATAAAATAGACATGGCAGCTAGTCGGGTCAGTACCTCTTGGTGCCAACACGCTGGTTAGGGGCGATGTCTATAGTATCAGTGATGGACTCATGGCGTACCGCCAACCCCAGGTCAGCGATGGCACACATGCCATTCTTCTTCACCAAAATGTTCTTAGACTTCAGATCCCGGTGGGCGATGCCAGGCTTACCTAGAGGGGAGGAAACACTGAGTTGGAAGACTGGAATGGAAGGAGCACAGGAGCACACGACAATATTTAAACCAGGTTAACATTTGAACCAGGTCATCGACTGTTGGCACTGTCTATTCGTTAAACGTTTGTAATGTATACTAGCTGTAAAGTCTTTTGTCTGTAATGTCTTTTTAGTTGTGTGTCGGACCCCAGGAAGATTAGCTGTCGTCATGGAATCAGCTAATGGGGATCCTATAAAAATTCTAAATCTATAGGCAGGGCAATGAGTGCTAACAATGAAGATTGTAGGAATAGAGGTGTAACGTGTAAAGTGATGGTAGCAAAAGTTAACTGGCTAACTTGGTGATTCTGCTTTGTTGTATAACACCCTGGCTAATTAGGAATGTGTGTTAACACATACAGTGCATTTGGAAAGTATTCAGACCCCTTCACTTTTTCCTCATTTTGTTACAGCCTTATTCTAAAATTGATTAAATAGCCCCCTCCCCCGCCCATCAATCGACACACAATATCCGACAAAGTAAAACGATTTTTAGAAATGTTTTCAAAAACTTAAATATCACATTTACATAAGTATTCAGACCCTTTACTCGGTACTTTGTTGAAGCACCTTTGGCAGCGATTACAGCCTCAGGTCTTCTCGGGTAGGATGCTACAAGCTTGGCACACCTGTATTTGGGGAGTTTCTCCCATTCTTTGCAGATCTTCTCAAGCTCTGTCAGGTTGGATGGGGAGCGTCGCTGCACAGCTATTCTCAGGTCTCTACAGAGATGTTAGATCGGGTTCAAGTACGGGCTCTAGCTGGGCCACTCAAGGATATTCAGAGACTTGTCCCGAAGCCAATCCTGTGTTGTCTTGGCTGTGTGCTTAGGGTCGTTGTCCTGTTGGAAGGTTAACATTCTCCCCCATCTGAGGTCCTGAGCAGGTTTTCATCAAGGATCTCTCTGTACTTTGCGCCGTTCATCTTTCCCTCAAAACATCCCCATAGCATGATGCTGCCACCACCATGCTTCAACGTAGGGATGGTAATGGCCAGGTGATGAGCAGTGCCTGGTTCCTTTCTGACGTGACGCTTGACATTTAGGCCAAAGAGTTTAATCTTGGTTTCATTAGACCAGAGAATCTTGTTTCTCATGGTCTGAGAGTTTTTAGGCAATCTCCAAGCGGGCTGTCATGTGCCTTTTACTGAAGAGTGGCTTTTGTCTGGCCACTCTACCATAAGGCCTGATTGGTGGAGTGCTGCAGATGGTTGTCCTTCTGGAAGGTTCTCCCATCTCCACAGAGGAACTCTGGAGCTCTGTCAGAGTGACCATCGGGTTCTTGGTCAACTCCCTGATCAAGGCCCTTCTCACCCGATTGCTCAGTTTGGCCGGGCGGCCAGCTCTAGGAAGAGTCTTGGTGGTTCCAAACTTCTTCCATTTAAGAATGATGGAGGCCACTGTGTTCTTGGGGACCTTCAATACTGCAGGAATGTTTTGGTACTCTTCCCCAGATCTGTGCCTCGACAATTCTGTCTCGGAGATCTACGTACAATTCCTTCAACCTCACGGCTTGGTTTTTGCTCTGACATGCACTGTCAACTGTGGAACCTTATATTAACAGGTGTGTGCCTTTCCAAATCATGTCCAATCAATTTAATTTACCACAGGTGGAMTCCAATCAAGTTGTAGAAACATCAAGGATGATCAATGGAAACAGGATGCACCTGAGCTGAATTTCGAGTCTCATAGCAAAGGGTCTGAATACTTATGTAAATAAGATTTCAGGTTTCTCTTTAATAAATTAGCAAACATTTCTAAAAACCTGTTTTCGTTTTGTCATTATAGGGTATTGTGTGTAGATTGATGAGGGTAAAAAAAACATTTAATCAATTTTAGAATAAGGCTGTAATGTACCAAAATGTGGAAATAGTGAAGGGGGTCTGAATACTTTCCAAATGCGCTGTATGGTCCTTATTCATCTCGCCGCTGTGCTTACCCTGCGTGCCCAGGATCTCCATATGCAGGTGAGCCAGGCCGCTGGCGGCAGACAGGGCCAGTTTGATCATGCCCTCTATAGTCACAGAATAGTAGTTCAGGTAGTCAAACAGAGAACCGTACTCGTGGTAGTCTGAGACCAGCCACAACTGCGTCCATGTGCCGTTATCTGAGAGAGAGAAAGAGGGAACGCGAGAGAGATGCACAGAAAGATGGAGAGAGGATAATTCTACTGTCAATAAAAAGAAACTGTTGAGTCAACAAAGGCCCGTTGATGAAATTCACCTACATAACACCAGGGATATCTTCACTTAACATGAATGTCTGTGTTGTAAGTGGTGTGTGTGTGTGTACACGGTTCTCTGTGTGGTGCTGTAGTAGAACAGCGACGGAACGCTCACCTTTATTGTCGGCGGCGATGAATCCCAGGATGTTCTCGTGTCGCAGCATGATGGTCTGGTAGATCTCAGCCTCTCTGAACCACGAGCGCTCCTCTCTGGACGAGAAGATCTTCACCGCCACGTCTCCCCCGCGCCACTTCCCCCGCCACACCTCCCCGAAGCGGCCCTTCCCTATGATGTCCTGCAGAACGATGGTTCTGGCCACCGTACGCTGCACGAACAGGGGCAGGCCTGCAGGAGGAAGCAGAAAGAAGGACCACTGATACCATTGGGCTTTCACCTAAACACTAACTTGTACTAAACTTGTATGTGTACACATATGCATCTATTGTGTTACATACAGACGTGGCTAAAGAGTATTCTAAACATTGAATGAAACACCAGTGTAACAGGACCTCTGTTCGCAGGCGAGGGTAGAGTTCAGGGCGGTTCTGTGTATAGAACCTTTACTTCCAGCAGTGTAGGCTCAGTCTACTCACCAGAACCAGACCCGGAGGTGGACATGTCGTAGATGAGATCCTGCAGGGTCTTGTCCTTGGCTAGGTAGAGGTGTTCACAGGAGGGGTCCTCCACCTCCAGCCGCTGTCTGTGGCTGTACGAGAGAAGATCAGCTGTCAGAAACTAAAATTGTATCTTCTCAACCCGCCCCCCCCCCAAATACACACAGCCCTGCCGTCCCATTTGTAGGGAGTACTCAGATGGTACTACCTGGGACCAGACTCACCTGTAGGTCCTCTGGTGATGCTGGAAGAGGAATAACCCCACCAGCAGCAGCATGCACAGCAGGAAGACCGGCCCTGCGATCACAGCCACCAGCTCCACCGGCCCCCAGGGGCCTCCAGAGCCCACCCAGCCCAGCTCCCCTGGTTTCACCGGGACTGGAGCGAGGGAGAAATTGAGAGCAGGGTGTTAGCAGTGGTATTACCATCTTTCCCAGTCAAATAAAACAAAGGGTGCATCTCAACAGTCCAAAGTGGCTTCCTCCATCTCCTCTCACTTATGTGCACYGATATGAAAACATTGCAGGGGTAGACGCAGAATGGTTGCTATAAGGGGGTCGCCTTCACCAGCCCTGTTCTTTCAAATCTGTGCAGATTTTTTTTTTTAAATGACAGGAGACGTGGAAGCTTTTCTGATGCGATGCACACACACAAAACGCAGCCAGTGTGACTTCGGCTTTACTCACGCGAGGGAACCTTGAGGTCGACGCGGTTGCAGTAGTCAGTGTAGCAGCAGTGTGTGTTGAGCAGTCCCTCAGCACTGAGACAGTAGAAAGGTTGGCCAGGGGGCACAAGGCTGTCTCTGGCGATACAGATCCTTACATGCTGCTCATGCCCCTGGATGAAGGAGGTGGAGGCCATGCACGCCCCGTCAGTCTCACACTCATAACCAGACTTCACACAGTTGGTGCAGTTACACCGCAGGGCTGGGGAAAAAGAGAGGGAGGCACGAGGTTAGAATGACTACTAGTTAGGCATCAGGACTATCATACTATGGGCGCTTGAATCAGAGACAGAGATAACAGGCATGGGGTGGAATGAGTTGGAGAGAACGTCCCAGAACAGAATGCGATGAAGAACAGTTGTTGATGGCCTATGCTCCTTGATGAGCAATACGATATTAGTCCAGTCTGTAAGAACACTTGAGTCACTGCAGTACTCACATTTGTCCAGCAGAGGGCATTCTAAACCAACAATACAAGCTTCAAAGTACATTCCATCTACCGGACTAGCCAGGATAGAGTCCCATTCAGAAGAGACTCAACRATACAGCCAGTGGAGTGCGGTGCATGCAGACTGGTTTAGCAGCAGACAGAGACCCGGACGGAAACCAGTTTCTCTAAAGCAGAGGAAGCCAAATACTCCATGGAGAGGAGACTGTCCTGGGATGCTGGGACAGACGCACCGAAACCCAACAGTCAAATCCCCAATGCAGCATTCTGCTACTCAAAGAAAGCAAGAGAACACATTTTTATTTAACTAGGCAAGTCAGTTACGAACAAATTCTTATTTAGAATGACAGCGTACCCTTGCCAAACCCTCCCCTAACCTGGACGACGCTGGACCAATTGTGCGCCGCCCTATGGGACTCCCGATCACGGCCGGTTGTGATACAGCCCGGGATTGAACCCGGGTCTGTAGTGACACCACTAGCACTGCGATGCAGTGCCTTAGACTGCTGCGCCACTCAGTCCCCAAAACACTTGTCAGGATCATAGCTTTGATTTAAAGCCTGCAGCACAGAGTTTGATAGGGGCCTGTTTTAACAAGTCTACAATAGCCGGGCCACTCAAAACGAATCACTCTGGCTTCAGAGGAAATTGAAAGCAAGACTAGAATAAAATGGCAACAAATTCAAACAGAGGGGGACAGAGTGAATTCAGGTCTGCTGCCACCTAAAAGATACTTCTAAAGGACCAAGCTTTGTCAGACCTCAACACCCTCTGGATTAAAAATAAAATAAAAAAGGGATTTACTCTGAGCTTTCTGCGAGGAGCCCTCTCCTCCCGCCCGGTTAGTTTATTTGCTCAAACAGAAAAGAGTAACAGTAAAAAAAAGGTTTTAAATGACAGTATGTGCAGGAGGGGTAAAAAAGCCCAAAATGGCTTTTCGAGTAATACCCCCACCTCTCAATGGTCATAAATCACACCGATTAAGCAGTGTGGACAAACAAACAATAAAATCAAAATGCAAAAGAGATAAAGGAATAGAAAATCTAAACAGAAAGTCAAGCTACTGGGGGTGTATAACTGATGGACAAAGGATAGCTTAGCAAAATCAGACAGGAATGCGTTCCAGATCATGGGGCTTTTATAGGTAATTCGGAATTGAGAATTAGTCGTTCTTGAAAATGGGCGGCGTAGCCGCAGTTATGGAATTCCTGAGGATAATAAGTGATTTAACGTACAGTAAACACATTGAGCAACTTAAATTTGATAAATATTCAGGAGTCCTCTTTCTTTTTAAGAGGTGCTKAACGGTCTGAGGTATGGTCAGATGATATTCTTCATACAGAGCGATGTGCTGGCCCATATAATGTTACAGTAACTGATGAATGGGACGATCATCGTGTAATAGAGAGCGCAGCACTTCTGTTCAGGAGWTATCTTAATCTTGCCCAGTTATCCTCAAATTTTTGGTGATCTTAGAGGTTATTGTTYCCATGACAATTCATCATCAAATCAGAACACCAAGAAAGCGTACAGGCATGATCTACAGGTATATCAATATGGACCCCTATATAATCTGATTTCTATTTTCTTTGGACCAAATAATAACAGTCAGTGACAATGTTCATTTTAAACCACTGAGAAATTAGATTTAATTTACCTCAGTTCATCAACATGTGAGAGTAAAACACAAATATACTAAACAAAAATATAAAACTAGTTAAGTGTTTGTCCTGTTTCATGAGCCGAAATAAAAAAGATCCCAGAAATGTTCCATACGCGCAAAAAAACATCTCTAAAATGTTGTGCCCAAATKTGATTATATCCCTGTAAGTGAGCATTTCTCCTTTGACAAGATATGCCACACCTGTCAGGTGGATGGATTATCAAGAAGCTGAATAAAACAGCATGGTCATTACACAGGTGCACCTTGTGCTGGGGACAATAGAAGGCCACTAAAATGTGCAGTGTTTTCACAACACACTGCCACAGATGTCTCAAGTTTTGAAGGAGAGCGCAATTGACATGGACTGCAGGAATGTCCACCAGACCGGTTGCCAGAGAATTGAATGTTCAACCATAAGCCTCCTCCATCATTTTAGAACATTTGTCAGTATGTCCAACCGGCCTCACAACCGCAGACCACGTGTAACCACTCCAGCCCAGGACCTCCACATCTGGCTTCTTCACCTGCGTGATAGTCTGCGTGACAGCCCCCCAGACAGCTGATGAAACTGGAGTATTTGTCTTTATTAAAGCCCTTGTGGGGAAAAACTCATTCTGATTGGCTGGGCCTGGGAGGGCATAGGCCAATCAGGATGAGTTTYTTTCCACAAGGGCTTTATTTCAGACAAATACTCCTGTTTCACATTTTTATTGAAACTATTATGATCAACAGTATCAAATGCTTTTGAGAATAAACAAAAACACCTAATCTATGATCTTCGCAATCATTTGCTGTATGTATTTCACTAATGAAGTAGGTAGGTAGGGTGAGATTTCTGAAACCATACTTAAGTTCATATAACTGACTTTCCTTGTTAAGATATTAGATTCATCCGTTATATGCAAGCTTTGACATTTTTTAGACGGCCGGCATTTGTGAAGTTTGCTGGATCATCAACAATGAGCACTAGTCTCTCAGTCTCACTGGTAAGCCAAGACAGACTTAGCACAAGCTTTAACCTTCCTCTGTAGGTTCATCTCTGGAGTCTCTTGCAAAAATATCCATCCTCAATCAGAATTACAACGGTTTGAAACACCACTTTCTTCCTGAGCTACTCCTGCTGCTGTAGTTTCACCACTCTCCTTAGGATCCAAATATTGTCGGGTTAGTAACACTTTCCCACCCACTCAGTCTTACTCAACCCACTTCCCTTAAGTTTACTCATCTCCTCCCCCCCCCCCCACACACACACACCTATTGCGCCATCATAATGTGTGACTGACATGCAAGTGGCCATACTACCCAACAAGTCCTGGGAGCCACTCCCACAGTTGAACTGCTGTGTGTAATGTGCGCCTGCGTGTACAGTGCATTCTGGGAAGTATTCAGACCCCTCGACTTTTTCCTTATTGTAAAATGGATTAAATATATTTTCCCTCAACGACAAAGCAAAAAAAAAAAGGATTAGAAATTTTAGCAAATGTATAAAAATAAAAAACGCCTTATTTCAAATCWAAATTTGATTTGTCACATGCGCTGAACACAACAGGTGTAGACCTTACAGTGAAATGCTTACTTACAAACCCTTAAACAATGCGGTTAAGAAAATACCTAAAAAAAGATAAGAATAACAAATAATTAAAAAGCAACAGTAAATAACAATAGCGGGGCTATATACAGGGGGTACCGGTACAAAGTCAATGTGTGGGGGCACCAGTGTCAAGGTAATTGAGGTAATATGTACATTAGTAAAGTGACTATACATAGATAATAAACAGAGTAGCAGCAGCGTAGAAGAGGGAGGGGGACAATGCAAATAGTCTGGGTAGCCATTTGATTAGCTGTTCAGGAGTCTAATGGCTTGGGGGGGTAGAAGMTATTTAGAAGCCTCTTGGACCTAGACTTGACGCTCCGTTACTACTTGACATGCGGTAGCAGAGAGAACAGTCTGACTAAAGTGGCTGGAGTCTGACAATTTTTAGGGCCTTCCTCTGACACCGCCTGGTATAGAGGTCCTGGATGGCAGGAAGCTTGGCCCCGGTGATGTACTGGGCCGTACACTCCACCCACTGTATTGCCTTGCGGTCGGAGGCCGAGCAGTTGCCATACCAGGCAGTGATGCAACCCGTCAGGATGCTCTCGATAGTGCAGCAGTAGAACCTTTTGAGGATCTGAGGACCCATGCCAAATCTTTTCAATCTCCTGAGGGGGAATAGGTTTTGTCGTGCCCTCTTCACGACTGTCTTGGTGTGATTGGACCATGTTAGTTTGTTGGTGATGTGGACACCAAGGATCTTGAAGCTCTCAACCTGCTCCACTGCAGCCCCGTCGATGAGAATGGGGGTGTGCTCGGTCCTCCTTTTTCTGTAGTCGAAACATCTTTGTCTTGATCACGTTGATGGGGAGGTTGTCCTTGCACCACATGGTGAGATCTTTGACCTCCTCCCTATAGGCTGTCTCATCGTTGTCGGTGATCAGGCCTACCACTGTTGTCATCGGCAAACTTAATGGTGTTGGAGTCGTGCCTGGCCATGCAGTCATAAGTGAACAGGGACTACAGGAGGGGCCCCCGTGTTGAGGATCAGTGTGGCGGATGGGTTGTTACCTACTCTTACCACCTGGGGGCAGCCCTTCAGGAAGTCCAGGATCTAGTTGCAGACGAAGGTGTTTAGACCCAGGGTCCTTATCTTAGTGATGAGCTTTGTGGGCACTAAGGTATTGAATGCTGAGCTGTAGTCAATGAATAGCATTCTCACATAAGTGTTCCTTTTGTCCAGGTGTGAAAGGGCAGTGTGGAGTGCAATAGAGATGGCATCATCTGTGGAGCTGTTGGGGCGGTATGCAAATTGAAATTATCAGGGATAATGGTGTTGATGTGAGCCATGACCAGCCTTTCAAAGCACTTCATGGCTACAGACGTGAGTGCTATGGGTTGGTAGTCATTTAGGCAGGTTACTTTAGTGTTTTTGGGCACAGGGACTATGGTAGTCTTCTTGAAACATGTTGATATTACAGACTCAGACAGGGAGAGGTTGAAAATGTCAGTGAAGACACTTGCCAGTTGGTCGGCACATGCTCGGAGTACACGYCCTGGTAATCCGCCTGGCCCTGCGACCTTGTGAAAATTGACCTGTTTAAAAAGGTCTTACTCACGTTGGCTGCGGAGAGCATGATCACACAGTCATCCGGAACAGCTGATGCCCTCATGCATGTTCAGTGTTACTTGCCTCGAAGCGAGCATAGAAGTTATTTAGCTTTTCTGGTAGGCTTGTGTCACCGGGCAGCTCTCGGCTGTGCTTCCTTTCGTAGTCTGTAATGGTTTGCAAGCCCTGCCATAGCCGACGAGTCGATCTTAGTCCTGTATTGACGCTTTTCCTGTTTGATGGTTCGTGGGAGGGCATAGCGGGATTTCTTATAAGCTTCCGGGTTAGAGTCCAGCTCCGTGAAAGCAGCAGCTCTACCCGTTAGCTCTGTGTGACTGTTGCATGTAATCTACGGCTTCTGGTTGGGGTATGTACGTACAGTCACTGAGGACGACGACGTCGATTCCCTTATTGATGAAGCCAGTGACTGATGTGTACTCAATGCCATCGGAAGAATCCCGGAATATATTCCAGTCTGTGCTAGCAAAACAGTCTTGTAGTTTAGCATCTGCTTCATCTGACCACTTTTTCATAAACCGAGTCACTGATGCTTCCTGCTTAAATTTTTGCTTGTAAGCAGGAGGATAGAATTATGGTCAGATTTGCTAAATGGAGGGCAAGCGAAAGCTTTGTACACATCTCTGTGTGTGGAGTTAAGGTGGCCTGAGTTTTATTTGCCCCTCTGGTTGCACATTTAACATGCTGATAGAAATCAGGTAATACTGATTTAAAAGTTTCCCTGCATTGAAGTCCCAGGCCACTAGTAGCGCCACCTAGATGAGTGTTTTCCTGTTTGCTTATAGCGGAATACAGCTCATCGAGTCCGGTTTTCATGCCAGCATCAGTCTGTGGTGGTATGTAGACAGCTACAACAACAACAAAAAAAGAGATGGAAACTCTGCAGATAGTGTGGTCTACAGCTTATCATGAGATACTCTACATCATGCGAGCAAAACATTGAGACGTCCTTAGATATCATGTACCAGCTGTTTACTAATATACATGGAGCGACGGCCTGCCGTTCTATCTTGCCGATAGCGTATAACCCACCAGCTGTATGTTATTAATGTCGTCGTTCAGTCACGACTCGGTGAAACATAAGATAATTACAGTTAACGTCCCGTTGGTAGGATATACGTGCTTTCAGTTTGTCCCATTTAATTTTCCAGCGATTGAACGTCAGCTAACAGTACGGATGGCAAAGGCAGACTAGCCACCCGTCACCTGATCTTCACAAGGAACCCCGATCTCTTTCCGCGAAATCCTTCTCCAGCGAATGACGGGGATGAGGGCCTGTTTGAAGTATATCCTTCCCGTCCGACTCATTAAAGAAAAATTCTTCGTCCAATTTGAGGTGAGTAATGACTGTTCTGATGTCCAGAAGCTCTTTTCGGTCATAAGAGATGGTAGCAGCGACATTATGTACAAAATAAGTTCCAATGAGAAACTTTGTCATTATGGGGTAGTGTGTAGATTGAGGGGGGGGAAACAAATGAATCAATTTTAGAATAAGGCTGTAACGTAACAAAAAAAGTAGTCAAGGGGTCTGAATACTTTCCGAATGCACTGTATGTGTGTGTGTTATTGGAACAGTGTTTTTCAAGGAAAGCGGAAGTGGAATGAGTCGACGTCTTGCCATTTCATGTCAGCAGCAGCGTGTGCAGTTTCTTGTAATTCAGTCATTCTCGTCAGCAACAGCATGTGGACTGCTCTTGGAGCCAGGGACAGACGGGGGAAGTGCCAGTAACTCCTAGTGGAGCGTGTCCAAGTTCACTGCAGTTCACACGCAATCACAGACACGGAATTTCCTGCAGATTACACAGAGATGAAGCAACAGGCTTTGATAGAGAGAGAAAAACAACACAGTGCCACATCCTATTCTGGAGCATAGTTTAGCTAAATAGTTTAAATAAGGAAGGGAGAAGGACCCAGGACGAGACTACTGCCAAGTTTTTAAATCAAATCTTGTACATTCCCCCTCAAGCAGACACCATGACCGCCATCAAGGAACTTCACTGGACTCTATGTAAACCATATATCCTGAGGCTGCATTTACAGTAGCTGGGGATTTTAAAGCAAATCTGAGAACAAGGCTACCTAAATTCTAGCAGCATATTGATTGTAGTACTCGCGGGTGGTGGTGGTGGGGGGGGGGGTAACACACTCGATCACTGCTACTCTAACTTCCGCGATGCTTACAACGCCCTCCCTTCGGCAAATCCGACCACAACGCCATCTTGCTCCTACCGTCTTATAGGCAGAAACTCAAACAGGATGTACCAGTGAGTAGAACCGTTCAACGCTGGTCTGACGAATCGGAATCAACGCTTCAAGATTGTTTTGATAACGCGGACTGGGATTTGTTCCGGTCAGCCTCAGAGAACACCATCGATCTATACGCTGACTGAGTGAGTTTATAAGGAAGTGCATTGGAGATGGTGGACCCACTGACTATTAAAACCTACCCTAACCAGAAACYGTGGTTTATAGCCCGATGTGATGACTGTCCCATACACACAGACAAACAGTTTACAGAAGTTTAAGACATCGGGGAAAATATCCATTCGAAAGAGGGGACAAGCCTTTAACTAAGGGAGGGAGAAAATATGGGTTGCTATGCTACAGACTCCCTAGCCTTATGACTGGCCAACAGGAATGAGTAGAGATACTGTATCTTCAACAGATGGTATTTTTATCTCAAAAAACTCCCTAGTCCTTGCCGATGACAAGCATACCCATAACATGACGCAACCACCACCATGCTGGAAAATATGAAAAGTCGTCCTCAGTGATGCATTGTGTTTGGGTCAAATCCARCACATTGAATATCCCTTTGAGCATGGTGAATACAATGTCTGCTCATTATTACCTTTGAGCCATTGGAAAACCTCCCTAGTCTTTGTGGTTGAATGGATGTTTGAAATTCACTGCTCGACTTGGGGACCTTACAGAATTGTGTGTGGGGTACAGAGATGAGGTAGTCATAAAAATATATATATACATGTTAAACAATATTATTGCACACAGAGTGAGTCTATGCAACTTACTATTTGGCTTAAAGCAAAATGTTTACTCGTTAACATATTTAGGCTTGCCATAAAAAGGGGTTGAAAACATGACATTTCAGCTTTATATTTTTTATTAATTTGTAAAAATACAATTCCACTTTGACATTATGGGGTAGGCAGTGGCAGAATTTCAATTGGATCCATTTTAAATTCAGGCTGTAACAAAATGTGGAAAAAGGGGTGAATGCTTTGTCCAGTTGTGAGCTCTCCAAATCGGTTTTATTTGATTGTCACCGTCTCAGGATATCGGCCAGGTGAACCCATTTTGCAGATGATCATAAAATGGCATGCATCACCAAGTCATTGTACAACTGAAGCAGAGAATAGCTAAACTCACCTTGTTTGCATATTGTTGAGCTAGCCTCGTGTTACCAATTTAAAATTATAGATAACGTACATACGATCTAAACATGTGCCAGTTTCACATTTTTTTCCTTAGAGGAAATYGCTTAGTGCAAATCCAAACATTTGTATTCTAGGTACAGTACATGAAAATAAGGAGCTGAAAATGTAGGCTAATTAAACATTCAAAGAATGAAAACAATGGTGCGTGGGGAGCGTTGTAATTCTACCTCGTTTATTCGCTGAAAATTACTTTAGAATGCAGAGACAAAATCAGAAGGTCAATGGCATGTAGGTGGATTGTGCAATTTATCTTATAGAACGTGAGCCATTAGCTAGAATATATGACAATTATAATGTTAAAAGATACCATAATCCAATTTGTAGCATATTACATGCGAAATGTACAATGTGTGTGTGTGTCTTTACATCCTTCGGTGGGACAAGGACAGTTTAATTTAGTCAACACAAATGGTGCCTTTGATCAAAGTTTTGAACTTCAGGTTGATTGAGGTTCATAGCTAGCGTCACATGCAAATATTGTTGTGAAAATTTCAAATCAGCAACATTGCTAACCAAACATTAAAGGATAATGTGCACTTGCATTAAAGATAACTACAACCAAAAATCTCTTGTATTTTTTTCCCAGGCCTCAAAAGTAGTCTTGGTTTAATAAGCATTGTTGTGGACTTAGAACATTCAATTTTGTTTWAAAAAATGGTGCTTTTGAGTWWAAAAAAAATYATACAATTAAAACCCAGGAAAAACAAAAAGGAGAAAACGGAATCAGGTAAAAAAAACTAAACATATTTTATATGGCCCTACATATAGTAGACAGAATACCACAACCCATCAGTGTGTGCCTAATATATAAACACAAGATTTCTAAATGTGTCAGAAGAAACAGAGCAGAGAACTCAGAACATTTTTGCTCATGATTTAATTCCTTTCAAAAGTTTTCAAACAGAACTGACTCTTTTCAGAGAGTAGGCTTCCCAGGGGAGGGACAGTCAGCTACACTGTGGGGGTTGAGCTGGTTGGTGTGAACTCTGCACATAATTGGTGTCCTTACACTGGTCCTTTGTGCTGAGATTACAGGGAAACAAGGAGGGATTGGACTGGCCCTGTGCTTAACAAAGAGCAGGGAAGCATGGAGAGGAGGTGGAGGAGTGCTCCACTCACCAGACCTTGTGCTCTGGGGATAGAATAGATCAAATACTTTGATGAAGGACTTTGACAAAACAAGATTTACATGTTTTTATTTTTTATTATAAAATGTCTGCAAATTTGGGGCCTATGAGGAATTGCTGAAAATCTAATCTTCTGTGGGCAGAGACAGGGGACAGGCAGAGGGGAAGAGCACAGATAGGAAGGGAGGAGACAGTAAAGGGGGGTTTATGTAGCCCCCCCCAGCTGTGAGGGGTCTGCAGCTAGCTAGAGTAACCAGCTGTGACATTCAATCATTATTACCCAGTCTAGACTGAATACAGGTTGGATGGAGCCGTTTAACAGCAAAGTGTTAAGACCCTATCATTCCAAATGGCAGGAAGGGGCAGACATAGGCTACATCCCAAATAGCACCATATTCCCTATAAATTGCACCCCTTTTGACCAGTCCCCAAARGGGCTCTGGTAAAAACTGTTGCACTTCATAGGGAACAGGGTATCCTTTGGGACACAAACACAGTGAAGGGAGGGATGAATAAAACAGTTTTTGCCATAACCAGTGCTTGCTTCATTTGGACTGAGCTCAGGACAGACCTGGGTTAAAAATACTATTAGAAGTGATTCCAAATACTTAAGCTGGGCTTGGTTGAGCTTGCCTAGTGCAATGGACCAATAGAATAGTCGAAAAACTGCAAACCCCACCCATTTGGCACTCCAGGCAAGCGGAAGCAAACGCTAAAAGGATTTGAAAGATTTGAAAGTGTTAGAACCCAGGTCTGGTTCAGGAGAGAGCTTTGTGGGAGACGGACTCCAAAAGCACAGAAATGGGTTTAAGACAAACGTTGTTGCAGTGACTGTTGTGTGCCAGTCAGACGCTGACACTCACAGTGCTTGTGTTCATGTGCATATGGTGAATCAGTCAGTTACAACAGTACACCTCAAGAATGAGTATGATGTCAGTGGAAAACATTTAGCCTAAGCCTGTTTGGCATGGGACAAAACTGTTACACAGCAGCAAAGAATTCTGGGGGCTAAACAGCACAGCACAGAGCAGACAGACTTCGTGTGAGCACCATTACCCAAACTGCACTAGCTGAAATTAGATACAGTTAGCTACCAGACAGAGGGCTGATCAAGACAAGCAGACGCCACCAGACACACACACACACACACACACTTCAGCCTTTATCAATACTGGGAGGAAGGAGGAAAGTCATTACATTGGTCTTCAGCATCACAGGGTCAGATTACATCCAAATCTAAACAGCATAGCCCACTAGTACCTGCCTAACCCTCTGTATGCCTGTCTACATGAGTATAAGTGCAGATACACTATTCAAGGCGTTGTTCTCTGAAATGTGTACTGATTGGAGACTAAACGGCAGTGCAGTGGAAGGTGGGTATCAGGTTCAGCTCCTCCATAGGAGTCCACTGCACTGTGACACACAGACACTGCAGTAACACATAACATAAGGCTAATGACCACCGAATCATATTTCTGAATTTGTATTTAAGTGATCATGTCCACAGGTCAGTGAGAGGCCAGACAGTCTGTAGCTGCGATTAGGCCTCTCAGCCTCCAGGGCTCTCTGGGCTGGAGGTCATTAGAGGCGCCCGGGTCGTTAAGCTACACTCACCCCTAGTGGACCCAGGCTAGAGCCTTCACCACAAAACACACAGAACCAAAAGATGAGGTTATTAGCCTGGTGATTAAGGGAGGAAAGCTACTCTCACTCAGCCCTCAGTGGGCCCAACGCAGACTAATAGACCCACAACAGAACAGACACGTACAAAACAGAATTCAACTACCTCATATGCACATAGATGAATGTATAGGAAGCACCAGACCATATCTTAAGTCACACACCACACGTTAAACAGACACGACGTAAAAGCAGAAAAACCGTCCTAGCTGCAAATCTATCCTGAACCCAGTGAGTCCCAGGCAGCTCGGTTCCTGTACATTCCCTTGGCTCTGATCTGGTAGACAGGCATGCACATGTTGGAATCTGACTATGTGCTCCCTTTCATTTCCATAACATCATTAGGACATGAAACAGCTTTCACACAGCGCACACACACACACAGCAGCACCCAAATGGCTAGTTCAGCAGCACGCCAAATCCTATTCCGTTTACAGTTCAGCCAAGGAAAAAGGGATTTCTTATTGGCTGTACTAAATGAATGTTCTCTGATTACATGAGGCAAGGAGAGATAATGACAGCAGTGGTCCGGTCTTGTTTCCAGTGGTTACAAGAGGTGCATAATACTAGCAGGAAATAGAACCCATTAAACCACAACGCTTCGTTCTGCAACAAGGAAAAGGGTTCGTACAGACAGTGGCAAGTCAAATTCAAGGCCTTTCAAATACTTTTCAAGGCACTAATATTTATTTTCAAGGACCATCAGTTTGTAATAGTTCAATTTATGCAATTGTTTCTAGTCGCCGCCAGATATCGCCACAATCTCATGAAAAATGTTTTAACTTCGTATTCATCACTACCTTACAAGTCCTACTCAATAATACACGTTTCACTACATACATGTGTTAGTGCTGTTGATTTTGTAATTTGAGTAGTGATGAGCAGAATTTTGGGATATGCCTTATGGTGAACATACATTTCCTTTTCGCATTAACACACAATTCCAGCTTAGTGACCGTTTTTAAATTGGACGTCTACTACTTAATAGCTACAAAAAAGCGCCTTGCTTGCGACTGGCAGCTTTAGAGTCGCCGGTCGGGAGAAGGGCGCTGTGTGAGGAAAAGGGCACATGAACGTCCACCAGAATGGCAGGAGCATGGCTGCTGCTTGATAAACCGGAATATCGCAGGCGCTCYGTGAATGATGCGATTGTTAAAAAAGCTCTGGAGGGCCTCCCGAGTGGCACAGCGGTCTAAGGCACTGCAGTGCTTGAGGCATCACTACAGATCCCGGTTCGAACCCAGGCTGTGTGGCAGCCGGCCGCAACAGTGAGACCCATGAGGCGACGCACAATTGGCCCAGCGTTGTCCGGGTTAGGGAGGAGTTGGCCGGCCTGGATGTCCTCGGCCAATCGCACTCTAGCGACTCCTGTGGTGGGCCGGGCGCATGCACGCTGACAGTCGCCAGTGGTACGTACGGTGTTTCCTCCGAAACATTGGTGCGGCTGGCTTCCGGGTTCACACCAATGCTCTCGACATTCGCCTCTCCCGAGTCCGTACAGGAGTTGCAGCGATAGAACAAAACGAACTACCAATTGGATATATCGAAATAGGGGTTGGCGGTTGTTGCAGAGAAAGTGAATAATTATTCACTATGTACACATTTCAGAGAACAACGCCTTGAATAGTGTATCTGCACTGTCGCCTTTCCCCTTCCATGTGGCTCTTCAGGGCCGATTCACCCATGCTCGCAATGCCAAAGCCTGACGCATTTTTGCACCTTACACGGTGTGGGTTGGTTGGTTCCAGTGTTTCATGAGCTGAAATAAAAGATCCCAGAAATGTTCCATACGCACAAATGGCAGGTTTGAATCTACATTTACCCGTAATTTTAGCTACCGATGTGACGTTTGCCGACACCTAATCAGTCAGTTCTGTACCTGCCTGGCAGTGTGGGTGGCAACCACAGCACGAAACACGAGAAGATAAAAAAACAATTTCAGATTTCCTGTACTTGAATTTCAAGTACTTTAAGCACCTCAAGCGAACCCTGAAACAGAAGCCGGACTAGCTGTGTAGCCCTATCAGTTACTGGCACAGTGGGCAGCAGGACGCATACAGTGCCTTCAGAAAGAATTCATACCCCTTGACATAATCAAATCKYRTWTGTCACACACACCGAATACAACAGGTGTAGACCTCAGTGAAACGATTACTTACAAGCCCTTAACACTTTTCTTAAAGGCATTGTTGGTTAAGCAAAACAAATATTAAAAGTAACAAATAATWWAAGAGCAGCAGTAAAATAACAATAGCRAGGCTATATACACAGGGGGTACCGGTACAGAGTCACCGGTTAGACGAGGTAATATGTACATGTAGGTAGAGTTAAAGTGCTCGTCGTGTTATAGCCCGAATTAAAAATAYATATTTTTTCCCCGTCTCACACAATAGCCCATAATGACAAAGTGAAAACTTGTTTAGAAAATTTAGCTATAGTAAACAAAAATAAGATGGAACATTTCAAAGATTTTACTGAGTTACAGTTCATAAGGAAATCAGTAAATTGAAATTAATTAATTAATCTACAGATTTCACATGACTGGGCAGGCCCACCAACTTAGTTTTTCCCCACAAGTGTTTTATTACAGACAAATACACCCCAGTTTCRTCAGCTGTCCGGGTAGCTGGTCTCAGAYGATCCCKCAGGTGARGAAGCTGGATGTGGAGGTCCTSGGCTGGCGTGGTTCCACATGGTCTGCGGTTGTGAGGCCGGTTGGACGTACGGCCAAATTATCTAAAATGACCGACGCGACTTATGGTAGAGAAATGAACATTCAATTCTCTGGCAACAGCTCTGGTGGACATTCCTGCAGTCAGCATGCCAATTGCATGCTCCTTCATAACTTGAGACATCTGTGGCATTGTGTTGTGTGACAAAACGGCACATTTTAGGAGTCGACTTATTGTCCGCAGCACAAGGCGCACCTATGCAATGACCATGCTGTTTAATCAGCTTTTTGATATGTCACACCTGTCAGGTGGATTATCTTGGCAAAGGAGAAATCCATTGGAAACCCCATTTGACTTTGTTCCATTCCATGCATTATAATGAGCCCGTCCTCCTATAGCTAATCCCACCAGCCTCCACTGATGCATTGTCAACTGTGGGACCTTGTGTCTTTCTAAATCATGTCCAAACACCCACAGGTGGACTCCAATCAAATTGTAGTGACATCAAGGATGATCAAAGGAAATCGGATGCACCTGAGCTCAATTTGGAGTGGCACAGCAAAGGGGTGTGAATACTTATGTAAATGAGGTATGTCTGCATTTTATTTTCAGTCAATTTGCAAAAGATAACTTTGGCATTACGGGGTATCGTGTGTAGATGGGTGTGGAAAACATATATTTAATCAATTTTGAATTCAGGTTGTAACACAATGTGGAATAAGTCAAGGGGTATGAATACTTAAGGGAACTGTAAGTGAGACGACATAACATTAAGATAAGTCTGCGATGGGTCAGTCAGGTCCACTATAGGCTAAAGTATGTGAAGGGTGGGGGGGGTAGAGAGATTGAGAGACACAGGAGACGAGAGAGAGGAAGCAAACGAAAGAGTGTAAGAGGGGAAAGAGAGGGACCAGAGAGAAAGCAGGAGACGCGCCCTGCCTCACGGCAGTGTATCTGTGGCTCAGACAGTGCATATATCACATTGCACATCCATTTTATTCTGGCACCTAGTTAAGTCACAAAGGCATGTCAGCTTCATAACGACGAGGCTAATGATTGGTCAGCTCCAATGTCATCAACGGGAAACTAAACTGGCAACCTGTAAGCCATGGCGACCCTGTGAGTAAAGACGTACCGTCACAGACCAGATAACCCACCAGTAGTAGTCCTAGACCAGGGGTATTCGACTCTTACCCTACCAGGTTTGGAGCCTGCTGGCTTTCTGTCCAACTTGATAAGTAAATGCACACACACCTGGTGTTCCAGGTCTAAAGCAGTCCTGATTAGAGGGGAGCTGGCGTCAGGGTCCAAAGTTAAGCCGAGGTCGGCGTCCAACTTTTTACTAGGTGGCTAGCGCTACCTTTGCGTTTGTCAGGTTTCAGTTTCAGCTTTGTTACAGCATAATCMATTTTGTGGTATGAAAGTCTGGCTCCAGGCTGAGCAGCGTCGGCCCCTCTTCACACAGCAGCCCAGCTGGACACAACCTGAAACCCTGAGCCAGAGAAACCTCCACTCTCACTGGTACTAGAGAACTTACTAGTCCTTCAGCGCTACATTTGACTACCCCAGTCAAAACGGTCAACTCGGGTGCATCCCAGTCATATGTTCCCATAAAGTCACCTTTAAAAACAAGACCAGCTCTGGAGTTTGGTTTAGTGGTGAGACCAGGGTTCAATCCCTGAGCCCGTCCATTTAACCCTCCACTTATCTAACCCTCCCGCCATCGCACTTCAACACGGTAAAAACAATGTTTTTACCTATAAGATGTGAATAGTGATGGAAAAAGGTGACAAATCAACRTGGATCATGTCCTTATCTGAACCCGGCCGGATGAGGGAGGAATGTAGCTCTGATTCTTGGAAGAGGAATGAGTCACTTAACTAATGGGTGGCAGCAGACTTGAGGTTATTGACATTGGCAGATAGGGTTAACTTTCCCAGTCCTTGTTTTCAGTTTCTGTGAGTGGCAAGTTGCAACAGGGGAAATGTCTTTACATGTAGAGAATAGAGCACAGAGAGAGAAATTACTGGGAGCTGGCCAGACACTCCCGCCACTATTCCATTTAAATGCCCCAAGTGGAATAATGTGCAATGATTTTCAATCTAAAGAATGAAACACCAGCTTCTTCCAGCAGTTTAATTGAACATACTTTTACCCTTTCAAAAAGCTAAGTACAAATAACCCAATACACAGGCACAAACAGGTCTAGCTAGTAGCTACAGACTAGGTACACCATGCCAAATTCCAATCCAAATGTATTAATTTATCATAATATGCCATTTAGCAGACTTTCATCCAAAGCGACTTGTGTATGGGTGATCCAGGGAAACAAACACACTATCCTGGCACCTTGCCCTACCAACTGAGCTACAGAGGACCACCATTTTGGATCTGGTCAACAGCTGCTCTGAGAAGACAGTGGGGGGGGTGGCCCCATAGCAGGAGTCTGAAAAGACACCCATTCGCCACATTTCCTTCACAAAGAACCCAGACTTAAACTTTGACTTCTGTCTGGGTCGGCTGAATGGACGAGAAGGGTGCACTTGCGGCCAGCAACTCAGGGCGTTCCTGCATGGAACCCCTCTTTATACTTCTGTTGGTCCATTTTTATGTTGCGGGAAGCAGGGGTGCTCCAGTACAGTAGGTGGAATTAATGCACAATAACGTTGGATGCCTGCTGACGATAAACCCCACAGAAGAAGGGGCGGGGGCGACAACGGTAGCTAGCTAACAATACACTGGTAGACAGCGTCCTTCACCTCTGCCTATTGGGCACTTTTTCCCCACAGTTCTGTTAATGATGGCGAGGGCAAGTAGGAGCGAAGGACACCGTGTGTTAGCTTAGCCCGGCAAGGATGACACTGTGTGCTAGCTAACTATCAAACTAGCTAGTACAGTGTCGGCCTAGCCTCCCGCCTGCTGTGCCAGCGGGAGGCAGGACGACCGGTAGACAGTGTCCTTCGCCTCTGCCTTTCGGGCACGGTTTTCTCCGGTATACAGCAGGAGGGGGTCGACACAGTGTGTCGCCAACTAGCAAGCTAGACAGTGTCCTTCGCCCCCGCCGGTGAGGGCAAAGTGTTCAACAGGCGGGAGCGAAGGGCACGGTCCTCCGGTGTCGCTCACGCTAGCTAGCAAGGAGTGCCCACATGCAGGAACGCCCTGAACTAAGGGTGTCAGTTGCATACTTAGAATGGATGGCTGTTGTCACACCCTTGCCTGCTTCCACTTGGATAGTGCGCGGTGGTCTTTTTACTACTCCTGTAACAGAGACACTTATGCGGAGACCTTATACACTGTGTATTTATTCCTTGCGTCGCGATTTCTATTTTCTTTTACTCTGCATTGTTTGAAAAGGACCCGTAAGTAAGCATTTCACTTTTAGTCTACACCCGTGGTTTACAAAGCATATGACAAATTCATTTATTAGCTTCGCAATGCGTTTACTTGTTTTAAAAAAAAGTACCACATCTGGATTTAAGTCTGAATTCTTTCTATCCAGTTCTCTTGGTTGAAGGATATTGGCTAGCTAAATTACTTCGGTTTTGATAACTAATAGATGCAGAAAAAACACAAAGATCTTAAAAGGTCTGTAAATGTGGTCTTTCACTTTGTCTTCCGTGGAAGAGCTAATGATACACACAAACARCTAAAGTTACTCTAATCTCCACTTGATTGTTTTATAAACACTAAAGCATAACACAGCCACACACAGATAACTAATATCAACAGAAACGTGTGGCCTCCTTCCAGAGGGGTAGACTACAAAGCAGGATCAATGAGTTAGCCAGTAAATTTTTTTTAATAAATAACTTGATTTTCTGGTTCATTAGGAACGTTTTGGGTTGTTGGGTCAATTAGACCAGGTTTTCCCAAACTCGGTCCTGGGGCCTCCCTTGGGTGCACGTTTTGGTTTTTSCCCTAACACTAATGTTACATAGCTGATACAAATAACCAATTCATCATCAAGCTTTGATTATTTGAAAAAGCTSTGTAGTTCTAGGGCAAAAAACAAAAACGTGTATCCAGGGGAGGCCGCAGGACCGAGTTTGGGAAACCCTGAATCAGACCATGCCCATTTCAAGATTTCCCCCAAAAAACAAGTATTTATTTCAGAATATGTAGGCAAGTTAGCTGGCTAACTCATTGATCCTGCTCTGTAGTATACCCACCTGGACACACAAATAAAGCGATATTGAAATTCACAAGCTATCAACAAAACACTAACGTTACATTGCTGGCCMTTTGTGCACACCTGGATAACAAATTAGCTAGCCAGCTAACGTTAGCTCGCGCCAGACGCAAAGATGTTTTGTTCGACACGTTAAATCACATTTCCTATTTAGTTAACGTAAAATGAGCATGTGAGCTGCCGGATGACAAACACACGGGCCGTATACCTCCGGCAGTGTTATTCAACGAGTTTAGCAAGCAGCGCTAGYTACAATGTGTCAAATGTGATTTGTTAGCTAGCTAGCCGTGGTTTACAAATCCCAGACAGGCAACGCCATGATGATCGACAGGCGATGCCAGCTAGGCAAGCCACCCTCCTGTTAAACAAACAAAACAAAAAACACGAAGTCAAAATCAAAASATGGCACATGTAGCTATTTCACTTACCATCACCGATGGCTAACCCAGACAGGGCCAGTAACGTGAGAACAATTCGTTTTAAAGCCATTCCTTCAGCATTCCCATCGCATTCGGAGTGTGGTATTGTCAACACCACGGCCAGACCTAAACATAACCACAAACCATATAGCGGCTGCCAGCCAGCCTGTTGAAGTGCTACATGCAGCGTAATTAAAGGGCGGTGCGTCGATTTTAAAGGGGAGGGCTTTCTGTGGTTTAGCCAAAGACCCGTTTCAGACCCTTTGTTTGGGTAGAAGACCCGATCCGACTCTTCAGCCGATTGAGTTGTCTGTGCTGCAGATTACGTTTCATATTCGGACTGCATTGATGTTAGGCATTGCTTTTTAAATAATTTCTATAGCCTACAATGTATTAATAAAAATTACCTGACTGGACTATTTGTCATAGAATGTGGGTCTATCAAGGCTACATTTCTATTTTGGGCAAAGACCTATTAGAGTATTCAGTGAAAATTGATTTATTCTAAGTGAGATTTACCTCCACTCACTCTCCTAAAAGACGTGGTCAGGTCCATCCAGGATGCATTTGGCAAACTGCTATATATAGCTCTATCTCTCTCTGCTGTTATCACCTGGCCCTTTGCTTGTACTCTGCTCTCTGCTCTGTCCTGAAGTCTAATAGTGTCTGCTTACTGGTAGTCTCTTTAGACAGCGGCCTTATATCAATTATTGAGCTGTCCCAATTTATCTGCTTATTTCTTCAGTGCACGCACACACACTGTCTGAATCCTCCTATCAAAGCCAGACAAGCGATTAGGAATTGTCCCACAGCGGCTGGATAGGAATACACCGAGTAGGGACAGAGAAGAAGACGGAGAGGGGCTCTCCTACTCTCTCTTCTACCCCCCCCCCCCCCCCAGTCTCTGATACTTAAACAACCCCCTTCTACAGTGTTAAAAATAACCAGCTCTTCATGGCCAGATTGACTGGGGCATGGAGGGAGTATTATCTCTCTGGAGTTTGGTCAACACCAGCCAGACAGATACAGTAACTGAGGCATTGACATTGTGGATGAAGGGACAGACCGACTGGAGTCAATTTCTGTCCACACTTACACACAGTGTTATAAGCTCATGTTGATTGGCAGGAATAGACACTGATTCACTTTGAAAACCTTTGTAGAAACGAATAGAGAGCCTCCAGACATGGTGAAAACACATGGTGGCCGAATTAGACCCGTCTCTTTCACACCTCATCAACACCACATTTGGGCAGTTTTGTAACTGTCAAAAAAGAAAATAGCTGGGAGAGAAATATCTCTCTAACTAACACAAACAGATACACGTATGCACACACACACTGATTGCGTGCATGAGGCATGAATGTGTGCATATGTGTGCATATACTATATGTCTGTGTGTATGCAGGCCTCTGTGTGTGAATGTATCTGTTTGTGCATAAGCAGGAGTTTGTCCCATAAAAATTCCCATTAGATATTTCCATTTGTCTGAAAAAGTGCTGTATGATATATATTTACATGAGAGTAAATATAAGTCTGGATGAAATATGATCATAAACCTCTGTATTCTTTTCCTGAATTGTGATTCACAGGTCTGAACTATCTGCTGATAGCTCCTCGGGGAGTGGCATCCTGCGCTGGCATAGAACAGACTGCTTATAAAACCTGTCATTCACAATGCCAACTGACTTCAAATTAACATATGAATAAAATTAAATAAAGTTAAAATGGAAGTCAAAGTGAATATGCAAAAATGCACATTTTGATAATAGTTGTTGATTGTATTGGCCTACGCTAAAAAATATATATAGCTGAAGATTACTCCATTGAACCAAAGGGATCATTCAGTGGAGTGGACAATTTAGTGTCTGGTACCCTCTGGTGGACAATTATAGAACTACATGTTATTTTTCCCTACCAGTGTAACAGCTTTTAGTAGCCTAATTCAGATGACATTTCAGAGTGAGGTGAGCAGCAATTTRCAATCGGATTTGAGTAGGATTACAAATATGCATCCAAAGACAAATGAAACACCCTGTAAACAACGTGATGGTTTTTATTTATTTCCCTTTTCAATATTGTTGAACGGTAGTGATGATAATGATGGTAATTCTGTGCTGAGAGTATTGCAGATATAATTTCAGATTAAAAACAAACATATATATAATCAACATCGTAAAATATAGAAGTACTTTAACTTTAAAACAGCTTTTAACAGTAAATCCAATGCCGGTGAAAGAAACATTCTATTGTTAAGAGTAGATCGATCTGATTTATTAGCTCTGTGCTTACAATATCATCATGAGTAACAAATTGCAGTAATGGGAGCATTACAATGGTACTGTATATGGTCAGCTGAAAAGGTTTTCAGGAAATACAAAATAAATCAATACGTATAGATCCTATATAGTGCATCAAAACAATTAAGAAACCAGCAAGGCATTAAACGGCCGCTTGAAATTATCATGCTATGTCCACAAGGCCTCACTGATCCAACGGTGAGACACCCATCCCCACAAGGACATCACATCCACCAAACTCTGAAGATCTCTCAATCCGGTGGGCCCCTAGGAGAGGACAATGTCCATGCTCTATGGAAGACCGGAAGTCAGTGAACTCTTTCAACGGGAGTAATCAGGCAGTTACTGGAAAAGGGTTCTGTCCATAGAATAATCCAAGTCCAAATGTGTCTGTTGCTATGCTTCCCATTCCAGATCTCAGCAGATAAATAGGCCAAAGCAAATAGATGACATTTTTCCGATTGCATTCCTGATTAAATGATCCAGGCAGTATACTCAAGGTTGGCGACGGCCTTTTAGGAAGAAGCACTAGATATATGGGACACAGAGTCTTAAGTAGCAGGAGAGGATATAGATTGTCTCTATATAAGACTATAAGCCCTACTTTTGGTGTGCTGGTTGTAGTCTTATGTTGAGGTCTAGACGTCCTGCTTGCAGTCTGATGTTGAGGCCTACAGGTCCATTTTGAGTTTCTCTGTGGGGTAGCCATGGTCCTGGTCCAGCTTGGAGAGGGTCTTCCTGACACGGAGAGCTGTTAGGCGGGCTGGAGGGCTCTGGAACCAACACTCCTTCATTACCTTGGCAATGGAAGCCAGGATCTGTACACAGACATAGATGGCAGAGAGGAGAGGGGTGGAGGGGTGGGGGGGGGCGGCGGGGTGGGGGGGGGGGGAGAGGGGAGAGAGAGAGAGAGAGAGAGAGAGAGAGAGGGGGGGGGGGAGAGAGATACCATAAGACAAGAACTGCAAGAGCTTTACAAGTCACCCAACAAATGCTTGTGTGTGTGTGTTTCTCACCGGGTGCGAGTGCAGTCTGTTGTGCAGACTGGGTCTCTGCTGGTCTACACACACCACCTTCTTCATCTCCTCAAAGCTGGGGTCAGAGGGCACCATGTCAAAGAAGGGCGGCCGGTACTCCTCCACTATCCCTGGAACACACAACCACACACAATGAATACATGTTACAGCATCAGTATGTTTGTGTCTTCATTCCAAGTCAAGGTCAGCAACATATCCATTTTATGCAATGGTGATGGAGGTGGGGAGGTTTGGTGGGAAAACGAGACATCGTGCACACTCGGTGACATTGAAATAACGTTCCAAGATTTCAAGACGGAGAAAACAGAACCGGAGAAGACTACATCAAAGATAAGTCACGCTTATCTTCTCTCAGACTAGGATTGAATCTGCTCTCCGACCTTATTAGATTTGGATTGTATACTATTTCACTTCGTACAGGGACTGAAATAGTACACTGAAGTTGAGAGTGGGACTGTTGGGCTATATATATGTTGGACTAAAAACAGAACTGAGAAATACTGAATCCCTGGACAGAGAGTGTATTGTTCTGGGAGGTCTGGTTGTGTGTGTGTGAGAGACCGTGTGTGCGTGCGCATGTGAGAGAGCATCTGGACTATGTGAGATGGGAGAGTGCTGACACTAGATAAGAGTGTTTATAATTACTAGAGGCCTAATCATGAGAGAGGATATAGACAGAAACACACAGAGACTCCCAGAAAGAACAACATTGTAGTGATGAGAGACATGGGCTATCCCCTCCTACACTCTACAATAGTACTGAGACAGTATAACATGTATTTTCAATAGCATTTGCTCCAGTATATGGTATGAAAGTATTTACTTGTTCAATCATGAGAAACATATCCCAGGTTCCCTTTGGTTCATATTACTCACCGTACAGTAGAGTACAGCACATTTTTAGTAAGTGTATGTGACCCCTGCGGGAATTGAACCGCCGACCTTGACGTTACCAGCACCACGCTCTTACCAACTGGACCACAGTACATGTTTCAATTAAAGATGATAGTGTTTTTGTTGACCTTCTAGTTGCGTGTGTGCGTGTGTGGTTACCGTTGACAATGGTCCTTCTGGAAATCTCCCAGAGAACCAGGCCCAGGGCCCAGATGTCTGTCTGCTTGTACGACTCAAAGATGTCCATGCGGATGGTCTCATCCAGAACCTCTGGGGCCATGTAGCGTTTGGTACCCACCCTGGGGTTGTTCCCCACGTCCAGGTAATCACTAGTCTGAGAATGCATCACAGCCAGGCCTGGAGACACAACAGGGTCATGTTCAGTAGGGAGAAAACATTTTGAAACAGAGTGAAACAGGGAGGTCGTACCTGAACTTGTACAATAATAACACAGATCTATCTAACACCTTTTTTCCTACAGTGTGCCATACTGAACACAACCCACGAACACATGAAAAAGATAGGAATGCTGTCTACGTGGTCTCTCCAGGCGTATCATAAACAGGCAGCAGCAATTCATAGAATGGACTTTGCCCTCCTTTCTCGGTCCATTCCTAGCAGCCTAGCTCTGGTCTTGGTCCCCTCCAGCTCTCTCTCCTTCAGCCGTTTCCTCCCACCTCCTGTTCTTACCCAGGTCGGCGATGCAGCACTGTCCGTTCCTCTTGACCAGGATRTTTCGGCTCTTCAGGTCTCGGTGGGCGATAGCAGGCTTGCCCTGGCAGCTGAGGATCTCTGTGTGGAAGTGGACCAGGCCGCAGGCTACAGACAGGCACATCCTTAGGCAGCCCTCGGGGTCCAGGCTGCTGTACTGGAGGAAGTCATAGAGACTACCCAGCTCGTGGAAGTGGGTGATCAGCCACAGCTGGGTGCTGGAGTTCTTAGACGTCATGTCAGATGCTATGAAGCCTGGGGGGAGAGACGACAACGAAGCATGTTAACGATGAGATCTTGTGTTAGCGTTGGTAGGAATTGAAGGATATAGTAGACCAGGGTTCACCAGCTGGCGGCCGCTAGGTTGTTTTATTACGTATTCTCACACGTAATGGAGAGACGTGACCGTTTACAAACGGAAGCAAGATTGTCTTAGTCAAATATTATGTCTGTTTGGGCTTCTTGCGGTCTRCAAATGATTTGGAATTATGTTCCGGGCCCCYCGACCATCCGCTCAACAAACAAAAAAATGTAGTTTATGATCCCTGCAGTAAACTCTTGACAGGTGCACACTGGGTTGTCGCAGTGCATTTCCCCAGTCACAATGTAGAAAGAAATACATTCATTGCACTTGATACAGGTCTCTGTTTGCGCCGGTTTAGTGCAAGCAATTAGTCCAGTCCAAAACCATAGCACCAGGAGACGACTGTATTCGTCTCGTTGCACAACACGGGTTCCAGGTTACGCCGACTCACCCAGGATGTTGTCGTGTCTGAGYTGTACAGTGTTGTAGATCTCGGTCTCTCTGAACCAGGACTGTTCATCTCTAGAGGAGAAGATCTTCACTGCAACACTCTCTCCCATCCAGGTGCCCCTCCACACCTCTCCATACCGGCCCTTACCTGGGGATAGAGACGCAAAGACTTCTCAGACATAACAGCAGCTATGGAGGGGATTAGTATAGCCTCGCCTCAAGCCACTGTGTCTAGTAGACTAGTAGTGCTTGAGATTACCCAGTTTTTTTTTTAGAAGGTCCATGAGACACTGGCGAGTGAGTTCACGGGGTCTGTATAGCGCTGCGGCTATGGACGAATGAGAGACTGACAGAGAGAGCGAGACTGATAGAAAAGGAGGCAGGGAATTAAGTGAGGGGGATGACTCACCGACACACTCGACCAGAGAGATCTGCCGAGCCATGGTCCTCTGCACCAGGTACGGCAGGCCAGTCCCACTGCCTGAGGTACAGAACTCATCGAAGATTTCCTACACAGAGAGAGTCACACAGGTCAAGGATCACAGCCGCCTGCCACTGGTTTTCAAGTAGCAATTTCATTACATAAATAAACATATTATTGCTAAAGCACCTGGGATCTTGCTAGTGATTCTATGACATCATTTCCTCCTGTGCATATCAATTAAATCAAGTCCCATTCTTACCCCGTAGGTAGGGTCTGCCCCACTGGGCACCTTGAGCATGGAGACGTCACGGTCCTCTCTGTAGCCCAGCCTGTGGTGCTGTCGTCTGGAGCGTAGCCACAGCACCAGGCCACACACAGCCACGGACAGGATCAGCAACACCAGCAGAGGGACTGCTACCAGCAGAATCACGCTGTCCTTCTCACTCGTAGGCTCAACTAATGGACAACGGACACATGGGCATACAGGCAAGAGTGAGTAGCAGTACAACGACAGACTTTGATTTAAGCTGCCCACAGTGCTGTTCAAACTGGTCAGGACCTCCAACCAGATACGATAGAGACGATGTTACTCCAGAAACGTTTATTTTGTATAAAAATAAAGTTGGTCATATGACATACAGCATCTTATGTCGCATGGCATTTCCCCTGTCGGCCACCAGGGGACACCAGACACTGAGTTTCCATTAGAAGCCTGTATGACTGAGGTTTGAATCCTTACCTGATTAGAGGGGAAGGATAAAAAACCATGGAACCTCAAGGCCCAGATATGACAAGGGGTTCTAGACTGTTTGAAAGGAAGTTCTAGCGAAGCTGCAGTGTTCTGACCTGGGTCTGGGGGAGCGGTGCTGTTGACGTTACAGAAGTTSTTGGAGCAGCAGWGGACGTACAGTCCCTGGAAGCTGGTGTAACACTGTTCCTTGTAGTGGTCCCTCTGGAAGCAGCCCCTCTCCTCTCTGCCATGCACCTTGGTGTAGAAGCAGTAGTCACCCCTACAGGTGCCGTTCCTACACGTCCCCTTCTTGTTTTCACATGTACACAGCAGGTCGGTGACGCCGTCAGGGCCTGGAGAGAGGGAACCGGCAAGTGTGTGAGCTGTGTGCGTATATATACACACAAACAGACACACACAGACGATTTGGACTGTTCTGTACACTACTGTCTGGCAAACGCTTCCGGAGCATCAAGTCATAGCTTCTATCGCCAAGCAATAAAAGTGTTGAACAGGTAACCGATGGCTGCTCACCCTCATCCACGGACTATCTGCACTGACTCCATGCACACGCTCAGGTCTATACACACACGCACTTACATCATCACTCTCACACACAGTCTGACGCCACATACACATATATCATGCACACACACTCTCACCACATAATCTACTATTTATTAATCTACTTTTTATTATATATCCTGCTGCCCAGTCACGTTTTATCCCCTGCCCCTGCCTACATGTACATATTACCTCAACTTCCACCGTATCCCTGCACATTGATATGGTTCTGGTACTAGTCTTGTATATACAGTAGCTTGCATTTTATTTCTCGTGTGTTTTAATTTTTATCTGACCTAGCTTTGCTTTCCGTGCTTAAAAAAAAAAAATCCTATTCTGGACTATCTAATTCGACCCTCTGACGTTGAACTCTGCATTGTTGAGGAAGAGCTTGCAAGTAACCGTTCACCTGGATTGTTTGCACCTGTTGCATTCTGTCATGTGACACATTTCCTAGGATTCGATGCGACACACACAATCTCAATCTATCGGGCCTTTCTCCATCTGTAATGTGTATGTAAACTCTAGTGTCATTTTTTGCCAACATTGTTTCCGTCGGGAGTGTGATACCGAGGACTAGTGAAGAACAACTGTGGTTCACATTATAACACAGCAACAAACTTACCCTCTGACGGCGATCCCACAGATGACTGATCTGCAAAATATAAAAGCGGCGTGAGAAAGAGCAGGTCTGGTGGGCCTGCATTGGGCTGGGTAGAGTATAGAGGCCTCAGTGGAGACCAGAGAGGTGAGGAAGTGGTCACTGAGGGACTGAAGGCTTTCTCTCTTTTTCTCCCTGAGGCCTGCAGGTCAGAGGTCGCAGCAGCAGCAGCACTCGCACAGGCACGGCAGGAAGACGCAGACTTCCTCTGCTCTATTGTTTCACTACCGTACGACAACGAGCACTTCTCATCTACACACGCATCTGCACCTAGCTGATTCCCCAGCAGCAGCAGCAACAAACTCACTCACACTCAGATACACACCAGCACAGATACACAAAGATATACAACACACATACACACACACACAGGGGATTACGTAAGCTAGTACACTCAAAAGATACACACAGCCACACACACACACGGCCACATTCTTTGTTGACCTACCTGCATGAGCTGTGGAGGTCCACAGGCACATCCCAGCCAGCAGCACTGTGACCATGGCAGCACCCCCCATTCTCTGTCAGAGAGACAAGACAACGATTAGAGCTGCAGCGATTATGCTTTGTCACAGTATATTGGTCTTTCGGCACTCGATGCAAGATACGGGACAGACAGTTCTCTCTCTCTCTCTCACACTGTTTCATAAACTCCTGAGCAGCTTCACAATCAATATCAACTTCTACCTTTCCTCTCATTTTCCCTCTCCTCTCTCGATCTCTCTCTTGGCTCCTACCAATCTGTCCTCCCACTTTCTCTCGCTCTCTGAGCATGATAGCCTAGGCCCGGCTGCTGTGGCTAAGCTGACTGGGCATCTCTGAAATGAAAACACCAAATGGAAACAGCTGCCGCAAGATCGACGCAGCTCCGGCCCAGCAAACATTCCTACAACATTGAGTAACGACACAATGGAGTCCACAATTCGGGTTCCGGCTAACGTTAGCATGACAACATCAGGCCCAGCTGCAGGTTGGAGCCACACAGCTCTAGTCATTCCCACTGACTCCCAGTCTGTCAGCAGAGGAAGTTGTGAGGTCAGAAACAACAACAGAGCGAGCGTCAGGCCCAGGGTCCAGTCAGTCTGCCTGCTCTGTAATTGGAGTGGGTGGTGGTTTGGATAGAGGTGGGGGTTTAGTTAGGGAAAGGCAGCACTCTGCACTGCCCGGCCCTGTGTGTTTGTGTGTCAAACCCCTGTGGGTGTGTATGTGTGTGTGTGTGTGTGTGTGTGCGTTCTGCTCGTGTTTGTGTACTGTATAGCAAGCTACCCAGGCCCAGACACAGGCCTGTCAGCTCCATGGTTGCCTGGATCACAGTGTAAATATTGATTGCTATGCTTCCTGCCATTGAGAAGCCGCGCCCTGGAAGGAGACTCAGGTCTGCTCATTGTGTGTGTGTGTGTGTGTGTACCTGCTCATTGTTTAGGTCTGCGCTGCTGTGGGTCACGCAAGCTAGAGAGGGTAGAGGCTGGGTTTCTACGCAATGAGACAGGGTTCGTTTCAGAATTCTTTTGGTGTTGTGTGTACTTTAAGCTGGTGTACTGAACAGGGGTGTGTGGCTACTGATTGGTGTGTGTGGCCATCTTTTGGAGTAGTGCTAGTGCCCTGCCATAGTAGCAAAGAAAGAATATTGCTGCTCTGTCAAACCAGTTAAGGAACCAGGCAGGCTTATTAAACTATAGCGTAGTGCACCATTTCATAACCCACCACCTACCATCATTAAATTGACACTTGTGCAGTTCCACAAGTCACGTACTGCGTGATATCATGGGAAAACATGGGTCATGTTTCTGAAACGGCTGAGCAATGAAAACTGCCTTACAGGATATTTGGCAGACTGACTTAGAGATATTGCACAAACAATGAATGCTTGAAATGAAATGCCACATGCTGCAACTGTCTGTGTTGACTCAGAGCCCCAACTATCCTCAGGGGAACTGTGGAGCCAGTTAATGTACCACTCAGTTGAGGAGGCTGCTGAGGGGAGGACGGCCCACAATAATGGCTGGAACGGAGTCCATGGAATGGCATCAGCAACATGGAAACCACGTGTCTGATGTATTTGATACCATTCCACCCATTCCGCTCCAGCCGTTACCAAGAGCCCCGTCCTCCTCAATTAAGGTGCCACCAACCTCCTGTGGTACCGCTCAATGACGTATAAACACAATACACTACAATGTATGTCTATGATAACACAACCAGACAGTTTGTGAAATCATCTTCCTATTTTGATGATGGCTGCTTGGGCTCCGAAGCAAAGTAATTCAGTTGAATCATCATACCAAAACAACAATCTGTCCATGTGATAATACTGGCAAAACAGGCCGCAACTTTTGTTGTTGCACAAATTGTGTGGCTCCAGCTCAACTCAAGCATCTTGATATGAGAACACCATAGAGTTCTGATTTGGCAATGAGGAACAAGGCCGCGAGACCACGATCAGGGTTCTCAGCTCAGCAACCACATCTCCATCACGGTGCATTATTAGACACTGACTAGGAGAGGGTTTGATACTATTTCCTGTCCCGTGCATCCCTTGAGAAAGGCCTAGCAGCTGAAACTTCAGAGCTGCCTTGCGTTGAATTGAATAAAAACGTCTAAAGTAAAGCAAGAGAAACGTTTTTTGGGGCGCACGCGTGCACGCTATTTTTCACTGTATCATGTAGCAGTCTACATATCCGCTGTGTTTTAATATGGGCCCTTAGGAAGACGAATATTCTGTAAACAGCTCCACCCATTGAATTGGCCTATTCTCTATGGAGGAGCACTAACCATACTGTCTGTCTCTGATTCCCCCTCTCGCCCAGATCTACCATAAGATCTGGGTAGAGATGAGTAATCTGCCTTAGCCATCGCAGACAGGCAGAGGCAGACCAGTCACACACACAGCCAACTTCCTTTCTCTGTTTTCCTGCCGTTTGTCTCTACTCTGTCCACAACACCACGGCGGTCACACCGACCCGTGGGAAAACACAGCCATTGTCATCTCTTCCTCTCATCTTAAAAGCTTTGACTTCACAGTCCCATCTCCCATTCCATCTGGATTACATTTATGTTGCGGTGGGGGGAAAGGCAACCCAGCTAGCACATAACGTTCTGAGAACCATGTTTCTTAGAGCTTGGTGGTACCAAACTTTCTGTTCAAGCAGTTGGCAAACAGTTCGGACACTCATCGGTAAAACACAAGACATGCAACCAGAGGTCTCTACACAGGTCCAGAACACAGGCTGGGAAACGCACAGTATTAAATAGAGCCATGACTACATGGAACTCTCTGCCACCCCAGGTAACTCAAGCTAGCAATAAAACCACACGCCTTACGGCACAACGGGGACTGTGAAGAGACCATTTTTTTGTATTCTATTATGTAGGTGGGTGGCCTTGCATGAGCCTTGTCTTGAGTGAGCCGGAACGGCTCATAGGGCAGGAGCCGTCTCCTGTTTCTGAAGCGTGAGGCAGAGGCAGGAGATAATGTAGTATTATGTAGTATTATGTAGTGTTATGTAGTGTTATGTAGTATTATGTAGTGTTATGTAGTATTATGTAGTGTAGTGTTACATAGTATTATGTAGGGTTATGTATATTATGTTTATTATGTATATTATATTATGTATATTAGTTCTTTTTTGTTTTTGTTTTGTTTCCTGTTTGGAACCCAGGAAAAGTAGGCACTGCCTTGGCAGCGGCTAATTGGGGATGCCAATAAATACTTCTAAAAATACTACTTGGTTAGAGCTTGGTTTTCTTATGGTTATTTTGCATACAACCTTCCCACAACATTCTGGGAATGGTGCAGGAGTTGCTTGGCTTTGAAACATGCTCAGCACATTTAAAGAACTTGACAAAATAACGTTATTTTCTTGGTATTTCATTACTTTAACAGAACGTTTCCTAAAAGTTCAAACATGGTTACATTTAATTACGTTTGGTAATGTTCCAAGAACGTTTTCTCCAACTGGTTTGACATTGGGAATGTTCTCAAATAGTTCAGAGAACGTTAAGAAACAACGTTCTTCTGTAGGAATTTCAGTACTTCAGCACAACGTTTTCTGCAGGTTTACTCATAGTTCAATTTGAATTCATGTTCTCAAAACATTAAGAAAACTTTCCATAAAAACCACAAGAAAGCATTAGGGAATTCAAAGAACGTTCTAATAATGTTATTTAAAAACAAATACAATCCATTCTTAGCGTCAACAAAGCTCTCTCAAGCCTCTATCTTGTTAAGTGTGTTCAGGTGTGTTGGCCTTGCCCACTAATTGGCCTTGCACACTAATTGGCCACACCTGATCTTAATGAGTGCTTGTTTCCTTTGAAATGGGGTCTGTTTGAACAGACTAAAATTAACAGCTTTGTATGAGTTAACATCCTGGTGGCACAGTGGACGAATTCCATTGATAGAAAACAGAACACCATTAGTTTGAATCTCACTGATGCCGTGCCACAAGTTAATTTCCCTCCAAATACACCTCAGCTGTTTTCAATCAGGATCTCAGCGATCACTGCCTCATTGCCTGCATCCGCTATAGGTCCGTGGTCAAACAACCACCCCTCATCACTGTCAAACGCTCCCTAAAACACTTCTGCGAGCAGGCCTTTCTAATCGACCTGGCCGGGGTATCCTGGAAGGATATTGACCTCATCCCGTCTGTAGAGGATGCCTGGTCGTTCTTTAGAAGTAATTTCCTCACCATCTTAAATAAGCATGCCCCTTTCAAAAAATGTAGAACTAAGAACAGATATAGCCCTTGGTTCACTCCAGACCTGACTGCCCTCGACCAGCACAAAAACATCCTGTGGCGGACTGCACTAGAATCGAATAGTCACCGCGATATGCAACTTTTCAGGGAAGTCAAGAACCAATACACGCAGTCAGTCAGGAAAGCAAAGGCCAGCTTTTTCAAACAGACATTGGCATCCTGTAATTCTAACTCCCAAAAGTTTTGGTACACTGTAAAGTCCATGGTGAATAAGAGCACCTCCTCCCAGCTGCCCACTGCACTGAGGCTAGGAAACACTGTCACCACCGATAAATCCACGTTAACCGAGAATTTCAATAAGCATTTCTCTACGGCTGGCCATGCTTTCCTCCTGGCTACCCCAACCCCGGCCAACAAATCCGCACCCCCCACAGCTACTTGCCCAAGCCTCCCCAGCATCTCCTTCACCCAAATCCAGATAGAAGATGTTCTGAAAGAGCTGCAAAACCTGGACCCGTACAAATCAGCTGGGCTAGACAATCTGGACCCTCTCTTTCTAAAATTATTCGCTGCCATTGTTGCAACCCCTATTATTAGTCTGTTCAACCTCTCTTTCGTATCGTCCGAGATCCCTAAAGATTGGAAAGCTGCCCTGGTCATCCCCATCTTCAAAGGGGGTGACACTCTAGACCCAAACTGTTACAGACCTATATCCATCCTGCCCTGCCTTTCTAAAGTCTTCGAAAGCCAAGTTAATAAACAGATCACTGACCATTTCGAATCCCACCGTACCTTCTCCGCTGTGCAATCCGGTTTCCGAGCTGGTCACAGGTGCACCTCAGCCACGCTCAAGGTATTAAACGATATCATAACCGCCATCGATAAAAGACAGTACTGTGCAGCCGTCTTCATCGACCTGGCCAAGGCTTTCGACTCAGTCAATCACCGTATTCTTATCGGCAGACTCAACAGCCTTGGTTTCTCAAATGATTGCCTCGTCTGGTTCACCAACTACTTCTCAGATAGAGTTCAGTGTGTAAAATCGGAGGGCCTGTTGTCCGGACCTCTGGCAGTCTCTATGGGGGTACCACAGGGTTCAATTCTCGGGCCGACTCTTTTCTCTGTATATATCAACGATGTCGCTCTTGCGGCGGGTGATTCCCTGATCCACCTCTACGCAGACGACACTATTCAGTATACGGCTTCCTATTTTGCAACAAAGCCTCCTTCACTCTCGCCGCCAAACATACCCTCGTAAAACTGACTATCCTACCGATCCTTGACTTCGGCGATGTCATTTACAAAATAGCCTCCAACACTCTACTCAGCAAACTGGATGCAGTCTATCACAGTTCCATCCGTTTTGTCACCAAAGCCCCATATACCACCCACCACTGCGACCTGTATGCTCTCGTCGGCTGGCCCTCGCTACATATTCGTCGCCAGACCCATTGGCTACAGGTCCTCTATAAGTCTTTGCTAGGTAAAGCGCCGCCTTATCTCAGCTCACTGGTCACGATAACAACACCCACCCATAGCACGCACTCCAGCAGGTATATTTCACTGGTCATCCCCAAAGCCAACACCACCTTTGGCCGCCTTTCCTTCCAGTTCTCTGCTGCAAATGACTGGAACGAATTGCAAAAATCGCTGTAGTTGGAGACTTATATCTTCCTCACTAACTTTAAACATCAGCTATCTGAGCAGCTAACCGGTCGCTGCAGCTGTACACAGCCCATCTGTAAATAGCCCATCCAATCTACCTACCTCATCCCCATATTGTTTTTATTTACTTTTTTGCTCTTTTTCACACCAGTATCCACTATCTGTACTTGGAGTTCAAAACAGTTAACCTAAGCTAGCAGTGTTATTTGAAGTCGAAACACTCAGTGAATGTTTTAAGGAAGTTATTCAAAAACATCCAAATAACCTTAACATTTTGTTCAAAACATTCATAACTTTTAGACAATGTTCTCAGAACGTTATTTAATTACCTTCAAATAACCTATCATTTCCATTCTCAGGACATCAATAAAACCTCCCAGGAAAACTTTAGTACAGCTCAGGAACCATAGTACAGCTCAGGAAACCTATGGCTTCGTTCACAGTACCAATGGGAAACCAAAAACGTACGTTCCCACAACTTCCAAGGAGCCAAATGTGCTAGCTAGGAAGCCACCAGTGGAAGAGTCTACAGCAAACTGACTCCAACCTCCTGCAATGGGCCTCTATCTGCCTAATGCAACTGAAGGAACTCTGCTACTCTTCTGCATGAATAAAAGTGTCTGCTAAATGGCATATATACAATATATACAAGTCATTTGTACGACAACTGACTGCATAGCTCAGATGACAGAACAATATCTAGCTACAATACATGGCCAATAGTATGTGGACACCTGATCAACGAACATCTCATTTCAAAACCATGGGCATTAATATGGAGTTGGTCCCCTCTTTGCTACTATAACAGCCAATCACTCTTCTGGGAATGCTTTCCACTAGATGTTGGAACATTGCTGCGGGGATTTGCTTCCATTAATCCACAAGAGCATTAGTGAGGTCGGGCACTGATGTGGGGCGATAAAGCCTTCCAATTAGGCCTTCAAATTCATCCCAAAGGTGTTTGATGGGGTTGAGGTCAGTGCTCTATGCAGGCTAGTCAAGTTCTTCACACTGATCTCGACAAACCATTTCTGTATGGACCTCGCTTTGTGCATGGGGGCATTGTCATGCTGAAACAGGAAAGGGCCTATCCCAAACTGTTGCCACAAAGTTGGAAGAAAATAATAATCTAGAATGTTATTGTATGCTGTAGGGTTAAGATTTCCCTTCACTGGAACTGAGGGGCCTAGCCCGATCCACGAAAAACAGGCACAGACTATTTTTCCTCCTCCRCCAAACTTTACAGTTGGCACTAATAATATGCATTTGGGTAGGTAGGGTTCTCCTGGCATCTGCCAAACCCAGATTCATCCATTGGACTGCCAGATGGTGAAGAGTGATTCATCACTCCAGAGAACGTGTTTCCAATGCCAGCAAGTTTGGCATTGCACATGGTGATCTTAGGCTTGTGTGCGGCTGTTCGGCTATGGAAACCCATTTCATGAAGCACCCGACGAACAGTTTTTGTGCTGACGTTGCTTCCAGAGGCAGTTTGGAACTCGGTAGTGAGTGTTGCAACCGAGGACAGAAGATTTTTTAGACGATACACGCTTCAGCACTCGGCGGTCCTGTTCTGTGAGCTTGTGTGGCTTACCACTTCACAGCTGAGCCGTTGTTGCTCCTAGATGTTTCCACTTCACAGTAACAGCACTTACAGTTGATCGGGGCAGCTCTAGCAGGGCAGACATTTGACAAACTGACTTGTTGGAAAGGTGGCCTCCTATGACGGTGCCACATTGAAAGTCACTGAGCACTTCGGTATCCATTCTACTGCCAACGTTTGTCTATGGAGATTGCATGGCGGTGTGCTTTTATACACCTGTCAGCAACGGGTGTAGCTGAACTAGCCGAATCCACTAATTTGGAGTGGTGTCTACATACTTTTGACCATGTACTGTATATCTTTATCATTCAGATAATTATTCATCTTTCACTGTTTATCCACAGATAGCCATGACTGTTTAGCATCTGTTGTTTAGTAAAGGCTTTACAGCTTTAATCCTGTGATCTTTGTGACTCAGAGCTTGTTATGATGAGAGACTTGTCTGGTCTGGTATGTCTGATTGTATCTGCATTAGACAGACGTGACAAAGCCAGGCTTAGCGTTTGTCTACATGCTTCAATTACATCCCATTTGGCAACTTATTCCCTATTTAGTGCACTACTTTTGACCAGGGCCCATATGACTCTGGTCAAAAGTAGTGCACTATGTAAGGGATAATGTGCAATTTGCGACGCACCCATTGTGTGTGTTCTCTTCTCACATGTGAGGTAGGATCAGCTTTCCCTCTATACCCCCATGCTTAAACCAACATGATGATAAAATTATAAAAGGCAAAGACATGTCTTTTAAGGAAACAAAATACTTCAAGGGATTTGAAAACCTCAGAGCTACGGCACAATAGGGCCTAATTTCTTTTGTGTAAAGCACCAATAGGCATTGGATTCAGCTCATGCAAAAGTTGATGTACAGCATTTGCATGAATTGCAATACAGTTCTGCAAATTCAAATATTTAAAGGAATATTCAAATTGTATTTAATCATAGGGCCTTCTGCTAGAACCATTTAGTCATTGTGAAGATGCTAAAACACTAAAAATATGCAGCTGTAGTGAACCATGGTGGCTGAGGTGTGTTGAGAGTTTGTTCCTTCACACCTGAGTGAGAGAAGAGTTTGCAGTGACAAAACATGCCTCCATGGCTGTTGTGTTGTCTTCCACCCACAGGTATATGTAATCACACCTGGCAGCTCAACTACAGGTGGCCTACATCATGTCTCATCATAGCCCATACAGCACTTCATAAACTAGTAATGATGGGAAAGATCTACTGGGGCCATATTTATATAGCATCTCAGAGAAGGAGTGGTGATGTAGGAACAGTTTTGAATTTAGATCATAATGAATAAGGGGGGACCTGATACTAGATCAGCACTCCTACTCTGAGACACCTTATGAATACTGCCCCTGATCTAGCATCATGTCGCCTCTGACCATAGAATCGTACTTATGATCTAAAAGGCTAAACTGATCTTAGATCGGCAGCACTGCCACGCAGAGACGCCTTATGAATACGGGCCCTGGGTTTTGCTTTGAATGGACTCAATATAAGGCACACGTTTTGCAATGGTCAGCTATTCTGTAACCTGCACCGTGCCTTGGAGTGAAATGTCATCGCTAAACTGAAGACAATCTAGAGTGCAGGTGTTCTAGCCAATAAGCACCGCTGTGGATTGGCGCTTTTCTGATGTGGTCAATGTGGGAGATATGTCAGTTAGGCATCAGTATTTCATAGCCTACAACATTCTAATCATAACAGAGACTTGTAATAACGAAGTTCACCTACCTATTTTATTTAAAACAGCTATCCATACCTAGACAAAAGGTTAAACGAATAGGCAACAGCTTTCACAAATGTCAGATTAAATGTGCAGCGTACTAAATATTCAACATAACACTCAAATCACAAAACAATATATATTTTAAGACTTTTACCCGTTTTTTTTCCTTTTAAGCGCAGCTTCTTGCTTTTCACGAAGAAGCCAAATTATGTATCACCACAGACATGCGCCACGTTGGTCCCATATTATAAACAAAATATGTCTTTTAAACTACTTTAAAGTGTTAAAAGACAACCAAAATGAATGTATTAGATACGTCTTCCATTCATATGTCAACCTTTGAGTTCGGTGAAAGTTTTCAGTCCCAGATGTTGAATCCTAAAATCTCTCCACATCCTTTCCTGTTTCGATGCGAATCAACCTCAGTATTTTTATATGGCGCTCCTCTCAACTTTATGTCAAATAATTTCAGTTCTGCTACAATGAAACGACTCTAAACTGAATATCCACGATACCTGACGGGAAAATGAACGCCCGTTCTTTCGGTCTAAGATATATGGTCCGTCCAAGTTTACCAGATTTGTCTCGTCTCAAGCGCGGCGCTGTGACGCTATATCTCGGTCTAAAATCTTTGACTGATAAACCGAAAACACGAGGCCGAGCTGGAACATAGGCTAGACGTCAGCCTTCCGCTTTGAAATAAGTTCACAAACAGCCCATGGCTCCATCTCGATAAAGTAGCCTACGTAGCCTGCCTAGGAACCTTCAACCCAGCTTTGCTCTGTTCCTGATTCAAACGCAAGATTAGGCCTACAGAGATTTTAAATAAAATTGTGTCCCACCCCTCATTGTCTCGAACGGGGTCTGGCTGGAATGTGCTCTCTCAGAGCAGTTTTCCTGTTGCTGGCAAACCTCTTATTTTCTCCTCTGGTTTTCCCTCTTGCAGCCTGTCGTATACGAAGACTACAATTACAGGGCAGATGTGGCTTTGGGTCTTTCAGTGATGCGAGTTTAAGAGATAGACTGTAGTAAATACGTTATAACCACATAATTAGGCATCAAGCAGACAACATTTTTACACTTGAACTTTAATCATAACTTCCTTATTAGGCCTTAACATACACTGTGTGTGTGTGTGTGTATGTGCTGTTTTTTGTGTGATGCTCACTGTCTTTGTATCACTAACACTGTCTGTCTCATCTGACTATGAGCTGTGCATGGACACTGGACTGAAGACAGACAGTGTGACACCCTATTCGCTATGCAGTGCACTTTTGACCAGAGCCATAGCGCTCTCATCAAATGTAGTACGCTACATAGGGCATAGGGTGTCATTTTGGACACACCCTCTCTGAGACAGCCAGTCCCAATTCACTCCCTACCCCTCCTCTTACCCCTTGGACCTAACCCTTCAGGGTTTGCAGAGCTAACTGAGTAATGGATGATGACACACTAACTGTTAATGGTATTACAACTGGTATCCGGTCTCATTTCGCTCTTGTGTTACAGCAACAAACACTATTTTTCTATTTGTTACTATATTAGGCACATATCCTCCTCAGAAGGACAGTCGGAGCTCTAGGAGAATATTGCGCTATTTTAGACAGCTTTGGTCATCATGAAATATCCTTTAAAAGGAAGTCTGCAAGGCTTCTGGTCTAAACCCAGTAAATATAGCTATCTAGACCCAGTGGATCAATTTTTGTTCTAATACTGAACTGTTCATCTCTCACAATGATCCAAATATGACTTGCCTCCTTTATGGGAATGTTACACTATACTGATGTGTGGGTGAGATCTTTTCTTCATTTGAGTAATGTGAATTCCTTCATCTCATGGTCCCGAATATTATCCTCTTGGCCTATGTACAGCAGCTAGATACACAGCTGGGAGGCCTCACATCAACAATCTCAGGGAAGAGAGAGCAAAATGTTTTTCTTATTTTGAGCAGCAGCAGCAGCATGTATTTTCCCTTCCCCACATTAATCTGTGAGCTGTTGAGATCCGGGTTGTTCTCAGCATTCTTTCAGTGCCAGGCAACACCATGGAAAGAGAACGATATGTCATTCAATGTCTATGGGCAGCACAGTGTGTCTCTGTTTTCTCCAGGCTTCACTGAAACTCTTTGTTTTGTTGTTGTGCAATAATCACACAGGACAGGATTGAATAGAATGGAGAGAAAGTCTGGGCAGTCTGCTTTGACATTCAACAATCTTTGAAAGAAATGGTCTACAGGACACATTATAACAGATTAGAAATAATCATTTAAAAGGCTTAATCGAATTACAAAAACAACTAAACTGCAGTCTAACCACTTGATTTACTGTAAAGATGAGGGGTGGGAATATAAGATTGGCGATAGAACTTCCTTTCCAAGAAAGGTTTAGCAGTTCTGGAAATATATATGAACTTTCTGTGCACTATGTAGGGAATTGGGTACCATTTGCAACGCACTCTCAGTCTTTAGTCACGGGTTCTAACCTGGCCTCTCTCTGACCTCCATAAGACTCGTTTCAATGTTGACTTTATATTGACTAGTTCCCCAACTGTAAAACGGAACTGAAACTAAATACTTCAGAGATACTGTGAGAAAGTTTCTCTGGGTTCACTGGGTATGTTAATCTACTGGCATGAAAGTTGATGAGGGATTTTTGGTAAATTTTGCAATTCTTGCTTTAGTTTTGATCTTATTCCTCCCCCCAAAAACATTTTGTCTGTTTGTTGAGTTCGTTTTCCCAACTTGGTCTTGTTTGCTCTACAGACTGGTATTTCTGGTCCGGGGATGACAGTTCTTAGCATCTACAAATACCCTAATTCATTATTCATTTAAACAAACCAGTCATATGTGTTCTCCTCCTGTTTTTAAACGTTTTAATGGATATTCATTAGGCCTATTGTATCTATTCCTATTGGTGGAGACATTTCTGATGTATCAATGGCTTTTGACTGGGAAAATTCACTACCCATATGTCTCTTTCCAAGTCTTTGATGAGGGGCATAGAATAGGTATTGAAGAATAACCATCACATTAGGGCAGCTACAGACACAAGCTTATTCCTACTCCACACTAGACTCAGCGATATGACGTAGATGCAGAGAGTAAACAGCTTTAATGGGTCAATTTCCGCAACAACAAAGATCGTTGAAGTTCGATGCTCAACTTCTCCACTGTTTTGATCCCGTGGCTCCCACGCTGTAACAGCGTGAAGCGAACCCGTGTACATGCGCAGATACTGTGTGTGACTGTGTGAGAGCGAAGTCTTGCATCTCGCTCATCTCAATATCCGCGGTGCTGCTCGTGGCGACGTCATTTCGCTGAGTCTACCTTTAACAGTTGCACTGTATCTACAGTGCATCTGTTAACATAGCTAAGACTTCGGAGTAGGTTTGTGCCACGTAATAATAAAGTCACTCAGTGTCTGGCTTATCTAAGAACCTGAGCCTCATCAAAACTGAGGTTATCCCTGATTTAACTAGCCCGGTGTAACGAGTGCGCTGAGAGTCAGGAAGCAAGTTCAGGGAGTGAGTGTTTTAATAAACGAATGAAACAATACACGTAACACTAACAACGCACCGACATGAAAACAGAGCCAATAACACCCGAGGAAAGAACCAAGGGGAGTGACAGATAAAGGGAAGATTATCAAGGAGGTGATGGAGTCCAGGTGAGTGTCTTGAGGCGCAGGTGCGCGAGACGACGGTGACAGTTGTGCTGGGTAATCAGCAGCCTGATGACCAAGAGGCCGGAGAGGGAGTATACGTGACACCTGGTCCCAGATCTGTTTGTGCTGTCTTGCCAACTCCTATGGTCATTGTTATGTTAAGAATTGGCAGGAGTTATTCATCATTTGAAAAACTCATGGTAATGTCCTGCTTTTCTTTCAGTAAGTGCAAATAGAAATTTGACATTTCTTTGCTATGGCTCTGGTTCCTTCACAGTTTCGATTAGTTAGTTGTTTCAGACATGCTGTATGTTAAGAAGGCGGAAGCCCAAACAAACTCTACTGATCTTTTTAACGACTGACTCCCCAAAAATTAAACAACAAAATAAGTTAACATATAAAAAGCATATTCCTCTTGATAGATACATGAATAGTAAAGTCTAGGAATGTTCAGGCCATTTCAGTAAGTCCTTACAGCATATCCCAATCAAGAGGAAAAACAACAGTCCATCCATTAGTCTTAGTCTGGCTCAGATGCTAGTTTCCACCCGTGTTATTGGAGACACCACTGCAGGGCTGAAACTGGGCTTCCATGATGGCCCCGGAAAGGGGCCACCACAGGGGAGCTGTCCCCTCGTCCCTCTTATATGACATAATCACAGATTGGAGTTAGTAAGAGATGGCAGCACAGAGGCCGTTCTATTCTCTCAGGGTTCTGTGCCCTCACTCTGTGGCAGTTTACAAACAGACAGCTGGCAATTTAACTTGCCTTGGCGGGCTCCTTGGCCTTGGCCGCCACCTTGGCTGCCTTCATTTTAGATTTCTCAAGTGCCTTCTCTTGCACTCCCTTCTCTTCCTCTAATTTCTCCTTTTCCCTTTTCTTCTCCTGCTTATCCGATTTGTACTTCCAGACTGGAGGCTCCAGGTGGCCCTTGTGCCTCTTTGTCTTCTTCGCCTTCTTGGGCGTTTTTTCCGCAGACTTAGTGAAGGTGATCGTGGGGATGCAGCCGTACGGGAAGACACTGTTCCGATTCGCCAAGGAATGGGGGAGGAAGTTCTGGACGCCGTTTGCAGTCGTTGAGAGAACACTACCCCTCCGCTTCGTGTCCGAGCAGCAGTTGGCGAGCAAGAGGGAGGATGACGCCGGCGCCGGATTGAAGGAACACTTCACACCGTTACTATGACACACGGAGCTCTCCTCCAGTTCCTTGCTGCTGTGCTTTTCCATCAGCTCCGGCACAGCCAGCCGCCGCTTCCCGACCTCGGGGGGGCTGGTGGGGCAGAGTGGCCGGCAGCCCATGGAGACTAGTGGACTGTGGATGGACGTTGTCATCCTCACCATGTGATCCAACACCCCATTGTCCTGAGGGTCGTTGGGGAAGCTGAAGGTCAAGCTATCTTTCAATCGCTGGGTCAGGTTCTTGGGGGCCATGGCTTTAGAAGACAGGAGACAGAAGAAGATAACTTTATTGTCTTTATAAGAATATATGCCATTTAGCAGACGCTTTCATCTAATTAGTACAGAGACACTGAAATGTGTCTTTTTCCTTTATACCTACACACCCAAGACACACACACAGCCTCCACAAATGTGTCCGCTGCAATGCAGCAGCACCACTGAAGCAGTTTAGGGGTTAAGTGTCGTGCCCAAATGCACAACATCAGGTGATGTAGCCTATTTAGGCTAGCATCCCTCCCCGACATATTTCCCCCAGTTGGAGCAGGGATTTGAACCAGCAACCCTCCAGGTTCTCGTCTCTCAAACCTTTAGCCACCAACTCCTTCAGCTCGGGCCACTCCATCACGTAGCCATCGCAGAACTGTTCGGCGATGGGACATGCCTGGAGGCGACGGAGACGCTGCAGGACCTCGAAGCGACTTGTCTTCAGGGCCCAGTCTGTTATGCTTTTCCCTTTGACATCGTCCACTACGTTGATATCCGGCACCTGGTAAGTGGTCGGGAGAGACAGGGAGGAGGAAAATGGGAGTGGAGAGAAAGAGAGAGAGGAGAGAGAGAGAGAGAGAGAGGAGAGAGAGGAAAAGAGAGAGAGAGAGAAGAGAGAGAGAGAAAGAGAAAGAGAGAAGAGAGAGAGAGATGAGAGAGAGAGAGAGAGAGAGAAGAGAGAGAGAGGAGAGAGAGAGAGAGAGAGAGAGAGAGAGAGAGAGAGAGAGAAGAGAGAGGAGAGAGAGAGAGAGAGAGAGAGAGAAGAGGAGAGAGAGAGAGAGAGAGAGAGAGAGAGAGAGAGAACAGAGACACATAAAACCTTGAGGGAAACTGGGCATGATCAGATTTTCAGAAGGTAACTTGTGTTCAAAGTCAGCATAATTGCCCCACCAAGTGGCTATTAAGGGAACACAGAATGGTGCAGGGAGATACAGAACAGGAGATTAAAAACCACACTATGAAAACTGTCCCCATTTGTTTGCCTTGACTAATTATGAGACAGCATGACGATGGCCTTGAATAAATGAATGAATCTACAGTTTGAGGCAGGATAATCTAAGGTTTCCATTAGGGTTAATTGGTTAATTAGCTCCTAGATGTGTAATTGGAGTCATTATTAGTAGTGTCTATTTTCAGAATGTCCTCAACCATTCATTTAACACATTATAAGGCACGTAGATGTAATACATTAACACAGGAATACTCCCTAACTACGTACTAGGGTAACATCATTTTGACCTGTCTTGACTTATGAACATGTAACAGGTGTGACTGAGTGGAATTTTTCCAGAGTTGTGCCTATATCAGTCCTGGTAAATCCACACAGGGCTAGCTAATCCAGCCTGTAACCCAAAACAGCTAGTCCCAGATTAGAAGATAAGAAGATCAGAAAGGAAAATCCTTAGATTTGCCCCTTAACTCAGCTAGGTCTGCGTCATCATCTTCCTCCACCAAAATCTGTCATAACCATACACTTGGTCTGTGTCTGAAATGGCACCCTATTCCCTATATAGTGCACTACTTCTGACCAGGCCCTTGCTTTTTCTTTTTTTCACACAGCGTCTTCACGATAACCATAGAAACATAATGAATAAAAGAATAGTCATTAGTACCTGTGCATTTACTGTTTCGAGAATAAGACAAAAGATATGTTAGCAAATTGTCAGTATGGAGAGGGAGGATTTATGCCACTTGGAAAAGGAAAACCCATGAAAATAGTTCTTAGAAGACTTTCCCACCCTGAACTCAACGTGATTTGATTGACTTTAGCCACTTACCGGCCATTATGAGGGAAGACACACAGTCCTCCCTGCCCTGTATGGCTGCCTTGATGAGGGCAGTGAAGCCTCTGATGTCCCTCACCTCCAGGTCTACCTTAGGGTAGTAGTTCAGGATGAAGTTGAGGATGGATATGTAGCCTGGGGGGGAGAGAGGGGCTGTTATTAGGAACGTTGTTGTTACAGTACAACTACATAGAAAATAAACTCCAGAATACTGCGGATCTTGATACTCCACAGATTTACTTGATCTTGTCTGTTATTATACACTTTGAACGAATATTTTCAGTGCAACCAACATTTCTTCTTCAGCTGCGACAACGGTAAAGGGATTCATTTTCCAGATACTTCCCTGATTATAATACTTTTGACCACCCAATCATAGGCCATGTTAAAATGGTAGGATATAATCATGCTACCTTGCTCACCCAAGCTAGCCATCATAATATCGCGGTGCTTACCGGCCTGGGCAGCGATCATCACTGCTGTGCTGCCTTCGTTGTCCTGATGGTTGATGTCTATCAGTGGACACGTGTGTAGACCGTAGACGATGTCCACGTAGCCTCTGGAGACAGCCAACATCAGGCCATTCTGACATGGAAAACAAAGCAGAAACAAAGACACGCGGTCACTAACTAGGTGTATGCTTTAATGCACTAGCAACCGGCATACTTTTGCTCATCCTCCTTGTGGGACCGCTTACATTAAAACCAACTAGTAACTGACTTAGTGTCAGCTAACCATCTCAGGGACTGGTCCACATCATGCCAGAGACCCAAGGACCAAAGGTTGAGAAACTCTGCTCTAATGTACAATATCTGGGGCCATATGGTTACAATAGAACAATATCTGGGGCCATATGGTTTTGATGGTGGTGGGTAGTGGGAGGAACACCAGAGAGAAGTATTACACATCCTTATGTTACTATTGATAGTGTGGGCTAGTAAGGTGTGTGTGTGTGTTTCTGTTTGTTTGTGTATCCTTACCCTGCCGTTGATGTCCAGCTCCATGACTTCTTCCTTAGTAACCCCCCTCTCCAGGACCCTCTGTAGGGTTAGGGCCTCGTTCCTGTTACAGGCCTCGTACAGTGTAGAGGTGGTGCCTCCTCCACCCCGCCTCATCTCATAGTCTGGCATGATAGAGTCCTCAGACACCAAGCTCGCCGTTTCAGACTCATTCTGAGAGAGTTCAGAGTCCTCGGATGGGCCGGCGCCCAGGTGTGGGTCATTTAGTGCATGAGCCATCGCTTGACCTCCAGGAGCCCCAAGAGGAGGGGATCACACCCAATCGAGAGGCCTCCTCGGCCCCCAGAAGGATGGGATCAGAACCTGTGGAGCTGGAAAGGACCCTGCCTCTGCCCTGCTGATAATGACCGCATCCTGGAGGATCTCTGGAGAAATGGACAGACAAACAATATGACTGTCTGGAGGGGCACAGACAAGCACGCACACACGCACATGCACATGCACACACACACACACACACAACACCACAATACACAACACACACAAACAACCCAACCACCCCCAAACACTAATCCAACGCAAGCCACAGCACAGCACACCACGACACTCTCTACACAAAATATGACTGTCGCACTCGAGCACCACACAGAGACCTCTAATTCAGTTACACATTGTGCAACGACTGGCTCACTCAATTATGTGATGTAGCAACTGGCTCACTCAATTATGTGATGAAGCAAAAGTCCTGTTCGTACTCTATTATAGTACGCTTGTCTTCCCTTTCCCCAACATATCATCTGTTTTGGATCAGAGTGTTGATCAACAGCTCATAGAGCGTCTCTCAAACATCTCTGATTCACAGTACAACAACTCAAATAAACCATGTAGCTGGCATTTGCAGGCATATATTGTAGAAGAATAGCCATTAAACAATCCCTTTAGAGGCTGTATTTACCCTACAATCAATGACCAATGTGACAACAAAACATTTTCTAATCATTAGCCTACATAGTTGGTTGACCCTCTCAAGTCCATATCTTTCAATCAATCTTGATCCGTCAAATAGGTTGCTCCATACCATTCTTCTAAGGTTCTCATTGACCTGAGACAGCACAGTCGTAACTCCTACGTTTTCCATTGACAGCATGGTGTGAGTGTATGGACAGTGGATGAGCCTCAACTCACCCCAAACCCGAAGAGAGCCTTAATGCCTGATTCATCTGAATTGCGTTTGTTCAGATATTTTCTTTTTTACATTGTCCTTCTCAGCACGGTTCCATCAACTATGGGGGATACGTATCCAGGCCAGCCCAGCACAGCTCAACTATGGCTGGCTCGCTTAGGTCCTATGGTGTGAATCAGGCTGCGGAGAACTTGAGGAGAACCTGAGGAGAACCTGAGGAGGACCTGAGGAGAACCTGAGGAGGACCTGAGGAGGACCTGAGGAGGACCTGAGGAGGACCTGAGGAGGACCTAGCCCCACCACGCCAGGTGTGATTGACAGGAGGTGGTGTAATCTGAGCCATTACAGCAGTTAGATATTGTCGGCCCTCTTGTGCTTTAGCACTGTGCAATCTGACAGCAGCGGCGGATTTAGGCATAGGCGACATGGGCAGCCGCCCACCCGCACAATTAAATAAAAATTAAAAAAATACATAAATGCAAAATGAAAAACAATATATATATTCCGAATGGTGACATTTGCGCAATCGGTTTTCTATCGCTCATTTGCATGTCACGTCAATGATATCATGTCACCGTGTGGGACTGTGGGTCAAATAACCTTGTCAGAGTGGGCACCCTGATTCTAGTTTGTGAGCTAGGCAGGCTACTGCCTGGGAAGGTCTCCCACTCAGAAGTACGAGATGGAGGGCGGGGTAGGTTGACCTCAGGTCTCCTCACTGGAAGCCCGAGGTAGGGTAAGCGTGGGGAATCTATCAAATAAAGTACCTGTAACTTTGTACAGTACTAATGCAATTAATAATGCAACTAGTTGTGCAATTTAGTTTGTGTTTCTTGTTTGAAGTGAAATAGTGTAATAGTGTAATAATCAGGATCTCTTCTTTATACGTGTCTTATTCTATTTGTGTATTTGTGTGATATAGGATTTGTGCAATTTAGTTTTATTTGTGTGTTTTTTGTTAGTAATAGGGTAATAGTGTAATAATTAAATTCTCTTTTTTATTTGTATTTATATACTATAATTTGTTCTATTTGTCTTTGTTACTTCTTTTTGATAGTTATGGGTCGTATTTTTGTATATATATTTATATTTATATAGTTGTAAATGTTATGATGATTTATTTCTGATGTTCCAAATGTCTGAATAAGAGTGACAGTTAGTGCAGAATGGTGAATTTTTTTGTTTGTTGTGGGGGGAGGGTTCGTCCAGGGAGCCATACAAGCTAGAACCGCCACTGAGAGGATAATGTAACTGGTTTGAGGCCTAGACATCATGACACCCTACTGGGAGACTTGGTGCTTGATGCTTGATCTTGTGTAGAGGCTATTACTGAGATCAGTGGACATAGATATCAGATCCTGTTCCGTTTAAATAAATCCTTGGGTGTTTTAACTTCTTCAGGATCGGTGAGTCCCCTGACGTTGAGCTAACGTAGGCTAATGCGATAAGCATGAGGTTCTAAGTAACAAGAAAATTTCCAAGGACAAAGACATGTCTGATATTGGCAGAAAGCTTAAATTCTTGTTAATCTAACTGCACTGTCCAATTTACAGTAGCTATTACAGTGAAAGAATAACATGCTATTGTTTGAGGAGAGTGCACAGTTTTGAACATGAAAGTTATTAATACAGCAATTAGGCACATTTGGGCAGTCTTGACACAACATTTTGAACAGAAATGCAATGGTTCATTGGATCAGTCTAAAACTTTGCACATACACTGCTGCCATCTAGTGGCCAAAATCTAAATTGCAGCTGGGCTGTAATAATACACAATGGCATTTCTCTTGCATTTCAAAGATGATGGTACAAAAAAATACAAAAGAACGTTTGGTTTTTTCTTTGTATAATCTTTTACCAGATCTGTTGTGTTATATTTTCCTACATTCCTTTCACATTTCCACAAACTTCAAAGTGTTTCCTTTCAAATGGTACCAAGAATATGCATATCCTTGCTTCAGGGCCTGAGTTACAGGCAGTTAGATTTGGGTATGTCATTTTAGGAAAAATTTAAAAAATTGTCGGATCCTTAAGAGGTTTTAAGACCATCGTTGAGCACACATTTGCTATAAGTCTGTTCTGTAAGCTACTCTCTCTTTTCATTTCCCCTGAACACCAGATGTATTTTGTTGTTTCCTACCCCGCAGCAGTTGGCTTTTAACAATATACATGGTCTTAGTCTACTCATTAGTCTAAAAGCTTCCTTTCAGTAGTATCTAGTTAAAACACAGAGGGGAACACTCTACCTCTTCTAATCCAACAAGCCTTTGCTTTCATTCCTCTGCTGTTCTGTCATTCCTCTCAGAAGAATGAAGATCAGTATCGCTACAAGCCCCTCTCCTCTCTCTCTCTCTCTCTTTCTCTCTCTCCAACAACTTCCACTGAAAATCTGATTTGATCAAGTTCTTTGTTCTGTTGTTTCTCTGAACAACAAACTGTGGAAGGAGAAAATAGGTTATAAAGGTAACAACAATCCACAACCAGTGTTGCCTCTGATAAACTCCCCAACAAACAGACTAGTGGGACCATGACCTTTGACATAGTTATAAACCAACCCACATCCACCACACCTCCATGTCTCACCATAAAAAGTCTCTATCCAATAGGGTATTCTCCTCTTGTTCCTCCCTCTCTCTCTCTTCCTGGGTCAATACAGCATTAGCATCCCCTCTTCCTCCTCTGTTCCTCTCTTCCTCTGGGATCTTGGAGGAGTCCCAGTGACATCAGACTCGTGTTTCTCCAGCTATAGACCCCTCCAGCCTCCTCCTCCTTCCCTCCTCACACGGTGCGCATCGCTCTGCTTGGCTTGGCCACTTAGCCTAGGCTGTACGATGGATCACCAACCCCATGCAATCCTCCTTCCAGGTCTTTACATAGACACTGAATGCTAAGTCAGGCAACAGGCAGCCTGAAGCTGCTGGTCTAAATTAGTCAGGAGGCAGCATGCTCTCAGCTCTCATCCCGATTACAGGAGATTTACAGGAGGATTAGAAGGCAAGGAACAACAGCAGGAGGAGCAGCTCTCCTGACAGGCTGGCAAGGAGCTGAGCAGTAAGGCCTGCTCTCTCTCTCTTTCACTTTCTCCCTGTTTTTTACCCTTATGTTCCGTATCTCTTCTCCTGGTCTGCTCTCTCTCTCTTTCTCTTTCTCCCTGTTTTTTAACCTTATGTTCCGTATCTCTTCTCCTGGTCTGCGCTCTCTCTCTGTCTTTGAAAGTTATTCTCCATCTCCCTCTCCCTCTCCCTCTGTCTCTAATCTTTCTCTCTCTCTTTCTCCCTCTCTCTCCCTCCTATTTTTCTCCCTCTTTCATTGCCATTCTCCATCTTTCTCCTTATGTCAGCGCTAGCCTCTCTAATGGTCTAATCCATTTGTGTCAGGACCCGGTGCGAGAAACAGTCACTAATAATGGGCAGAACCCAGAAGATGAGGCAGACACAGCAGTACTAGAGATGGTGGTTTAATAAAAAATAGATATCTTCCAAAATACAAAGAAAATCCACAAAGTGGTAAAAACAGCAAGGGAAAAAACAAACCTCAAAAGACCAATCCAAAAATACACGAGAACAAAACCAGAGAACCTCTGGAAAATCCAACAAGAGAAAAATGATCACAAAGGCTGGGGCTGGGTGCTAACATACAAACACTGAGCAAGGAACTGAGGAACACACAGGGTTTAAATACTAACAAGGGAATGACTTACAGGTGCAAACAATAATTAGGGCAAGAAAAACAAAAGGTACAAAAAAGGTGCAAGGGGGACATCTAGTGAACAAAACCTGAACAGTCCTGGCCAAAACCTGACAATTTGAAGGGACAACAAACTAACCCTGCTGTTACTGCGAGCCAGGGGCCTAGTCAGTTAATTGTTCCAAAATTGGCATGCAAAGTACACACACATGCACGCGTGCGCACACACACACACATACGCACGCACATATAGAGGGAGGGAGGAGCACATACCCACATTCACACACAACATAATTGTCCACAGAAAGATGTCTGCTATAAAATGAGGTAACATGGACTATAGGTTACAGTCACTTGAAATAATACACAGAAGATGCTTAGAACTGTGTTTTCAGTCCCAATAGTATGTGTGCACCAGCCTAGCAGAGAGCTTACTGACTAAGTAAGTCTGCCCCTTACTGGCTGTTTGCAGAAGCACAATAGAGCTCCAATACAGTTCAAAACGAATCAAATCAAATCATATGTTATTGGTTGCATACACATGTTTAGCAGATGTTATTACGGGTGTAGCAAAATGCTTGTGTTCCTAGCTCCAACAGTGCAGTAATATCTAACAATACACAACAATACACACAAATCTAAAAGTAAAATAATGGAATTAAGAAATACAGAACAATTAGGACGAGCAATATCGGAGTCCGGAGTATCAAAAATTCGGAACCAGGCCCAGCCAATCAGAATTCGTTTTTCCCCAGGATGTGGAGGTCCTGGGCTGGCGTGGTTACACGTGGTCTGCGGTTGTGACGACAGGAGGCAGCTTAAGGTAGAGAAATGAACATTCAGTTTTCTGGCAACAGCTCCGGGAGACTTTCCTGCTGTCAACATGTCAATCGCACGCTCCCTCAAAACTTGAGTGGCATTGTGTTGTGTGACAAAACTGCACATTTTAAAGTTGCCTTTTATTGCCCCCAGCACAAGGTGCACCTGTGTAATGATCATCCTGTTTAATCAGCTTCTTGATATGCTACACCTGTCAGGGGGATGGATTATCTTGGCAAAGTAGAAATGCTCACTAACTGGGATATAAACACATTTGTGCACAAAATATGAGAGAAATAAACTTTTGTGCCATGGAACATTTCTGGGATTTTTTTTTTCAGCTCATGAAACATGGGACCAACACTTTACATGTTGTGTTTATATTTTTGTTCAGTATATATATATATATATATATATATATATATGTATGTGATGGGATGTATAGACATTATGGACAGTATGTGGATAGAATATATAGTATATCTGAAGAATACGTAGGATAGAATAGTATATGTACAGCAATAGTTGAATAGGATGGCCTTGACTAGAATACAGTATATACACATATAATGGGTAAAACAGTATGTAAACATTACTCAAGTGACCAGTTAGTTATGTGCCAGTGCCAGTGCTACATGTGTTTCAAAGCATCCATGTCTTAGAAGCACTAAAATAGAGTGTACAGTTTAAGGGTACTGTTGAGCTGAGCCTTTTAAAACAAGCCTAAGGCAAGGACATTATCCACAACCAAACGCACCTGTGCTCTCTGATCTCTCTGCACCTCCTCTCACTGACAAAACTAATGCAAGAACACACACATTTATATAACTATGCCTATCATAGCGAGCTCTTGTGAAAACCCCTGTAGCTATACACATAAAACAAATAATAAAAATCTGTCAGAAATCGTCGATTGAAGCACCTGCCTGGTATTAAGTGTTAGTTAGACAACAGACTGCTGTTGCTGGAAACACTAAGGGCTTCCAATCTCTGTCGATCCTATCAAATGTCCCTAGCCCATTGAAGACGTCTCATAGCTTATCAAAAGCTGCCTTTGGCGTTCTGTCAGATCAACTTTGCAGTACCAGTGAAATAAACTTTCAAGACAACAAAATGCTGTTATATTCACTGAACTAAAAGCTCCATAGAACAAGAAGAGGTAGGCATATGCACAGTAGGAGGTATGTTGGAATACTAGGTTGCAACATCTCAGCCAGTCATTCGAGGCACAAAAGAGATTCAGAGAGTTTCAGAGAGATTCACATGATGCCAGAAAGCACAAGTTCTCAGGTTCYATGGTGCAATGGTTAGTACTCTGGATTTTGTATCCAGTGATCAGAGTTCAAGTCTTGGTAGGACCTGCCTGGTGAGACAGATAAGAAGAGAAAGATAATTTACATTTTTAGACATTTAGCAGACRCTCTTATCGAGAGCGACGTACAGGAGTAATTAGGGTTAAGTGCCAGAACAGAATTTTAATCTAGTCGGCTCGGGGAATCAAACTAGCAACCTTTGGGTTACTGGCCCAACGCTCAAAAACCGATAGAATACATGCCGCGGTTAAACCCCTCTGGAGTCTATTGACGGTAGACTTTTGACCGGTAGTGTATATATACAGTATATACATTTCCTGACCCTTCTTATATCTCCCATATATAGGACAGACACTTCAAAACCTTTTTTTAATTGTTATTTTACTGTCTTTTTTGCCATTTCTGAATGTCTTATTCAATGCGTTTCTATGGGATATAGCAGTAAAGTCAAAATTAAATATTTTATATTCTAAAGGGCTCCTAAAATTCAAAATCAAATACCTAAATGATCCATGGTATGACCTTCTTAAAACAATTCCACATGTCAGCTTAGAACCCAGGGTCAGTCACTATATCCCCCAGAGAAGAGAGAAGGGAGGGAGGGAGAGGGGTCAGAGAGACGGGGGAAGGAGAGCGGGGGAGAGAGATCGATGGGGTGGACGGGGGCGAGGGGGTAGAAGTGGAGCAGAGGAGATATCAAGCCTCACTATCAGACTTTGAATCCAGTGATCTGAGCTCGAATCTCAGTGGAATCTGCCTGGCTTTTGCACCTAAGTGGAAATTCAAAACATGAATTTCATCCCAAATGGCCTGAATAGGGAAGTGCACTATATAAAGAATAAGGTGCCATTTCGTGCAAACCCAGATAAAAGAAGGAATGACTGTTGAAGAGACGACTAGCTCAGTCTGTGGGAACTCAGACCCATGTCATGAAAAACAACATGCCTTTCTCCACGTCTTAGTCGGGGAGGTTGAATCACAAAAGATGAGACTGCAACTCCACCCAGTACCAGACAGGGGCAGCAGAGCATAGTCCACATGCACCAACCATATAGTCTATGGCCGCAACAGTTGGTTACACCTCATGTCCACCAGAGGCATCAAACTCTTTGGCGTTACGGAGGAAGTCATTCATTGTCAATGGAGCAGTCCGCAACGCTACGTTGGGGGTGCCGCACTAGGCTGCGGTACGTTCTGTGTACCGCATGCGCTCAATATTTTCAACTCGTGCGTGGCTTTACCGTGCGGTGGTACAAACGGAAGTACACACACAGACTCCAACTAGCTAGCTTTTAGCTAGTTGCAAAGCGATGTTCATGTGCGGAAAATGTGGGCTAGACATCGGGCAAATCAAAATGCATATGCATCTGGCGGACATTGGGCGTGTTACGTTTTCACAGTGGAAACTAACTGAAAGATTGGGGATTTTACTTGTTGTCCTATGAAGAAGATTAAATCCAGTTGAACATGTGAATTCAATTTATATTTTTTCAATGGATGACATTTTTATAAACATCTTCCAAACCAGACATTTCCTGATGTTCCCTTCCATGCTGATTCATTTGTCTGGATGCAAATTCTTTCCAGAGTCCTAATGAATATTGAGGTTACAAAATGGTGAAGTGCCTCAGTGTGTGAGAGTGACAGAGTGAGTGTATAAGTTGATTTCAGGTTCTATGGTGTACTGAATCCAGCAATCCGAGTTCATATTTTGTACCTGTCTGTCTTTTGAACTTAATGAAGTAATGAGCCCAAACTCACAGAGTAGGAGGGAGACCAGCCTGGTCTCATAGACCTCGCCATCACGGTTGACAACTCCCCAGTGCAAAACCTTGGCGTGACCATGGACATCACCCTGTCGTTTTCTGCAAACATCAAAGCAGTGACTTGCTGCTGCAGGTTCATGCTCTACAACATCCGTAGAATACGAGCCTACCTCACACAGGAAGTGGCGCAGGTCCTAATCCAGAAACTTGTCCTCTTCCATCTGTACTACTGCAACTCACTGTTGGCTGGGCTCCCCGCTTGAGCCGTCAAACCCTTGCAACTTATCCAGAACGCATCAGCCCGCATGGTTTTCAACCTTCCTCAAGTTCTCTCATGTCACCCCCTCCTCTGCATTCTCCACTGGCTTCCAGTCGAAGCTCGCATCCACTACAAGACCATGCTGCTTACCTACGGAGCAGCAAGAGGAACTGCCCCTCCCTACCTTCAAGCTATGCTCAAACCCTACACCTCAACCCGAGCACTACGTTCTGCCACCTCAGGTCTCTTGGTCCTCCCACCCCTACGGAAGGGCAGCTCCCACTCAGCCCAGTCCAAGCTCTTCTCTGTCCTGGCTACCCAATGGTGGAACTAGCATCTCCATGAAGCCAGAGTCCCTGCCCATCTTCCGAAAGCATCTGAAACTCTACCTCTTCAAAAACTGCCTGAATTAAATAATACTCCTCCTCACCTCGACCCCCCCCCAAACAACCAAAACAAATTTAACCAGCACTTGACCCCTCCCCCCAGCTCTGACTCTACTGATAGCTACGTTATTGCCTGTGATATGTGGTTGTCTCACCTAGCTATCTTAAGATAATGCACTAACTGAAAGTGGCTCTGGATAAGAGACTCTGCTAAATGACTAAAATATAAATGTATAGACTAGACGTAACATAGTAAATGTAAATACGAAACATTTTGTATCATATGTTATGTTTGGTATGGGTACATAAGACAGAAGGTTACTTAAGTCAAAATCGAAATAGGTTGTTGGGTACGCATATAACGCAAACGTCTAGCAACCCAAAGACCGGGCGTTCGAATCTCATAGAGAACAAGGTTAGCTAATTAGTAACTTTGCAGCTACTTACTACTTTTTTTTAGTTACTTTGCAACTACTTAGCATGTTAGCTAACCCTTCCCTTAACCCTAACCTTACCCCTTTGACCTAAATCCTAACCCTAACCTTAACTTTAACCCGTAACCTTGACCCCTAGCCTACATAATGTTGGTGACCTAGCTAACGTTAGCCACCTAACCAACTAGCTAACATTAGCAACAACAAATTGGAATTCGTAACATATTATACGCTTAGCAAATTCATAACATATTGTACGAATTGCAATTTGTAACATACTATGCAAATTGTAATTCGTAACATATCATACAAAATGAATGATGGACATCCTCAAATTAATACATACTATAAGAAATGTACCATATCATGCTAATTGGAGTGTCTCGGATGAACTTTTACTATGGTACGTCTACCCCTGATTCCAGGTTGGTGAGATAGAGAGGGAGGGGGCAGGGGATAGAAAGACGGGGCCTGGGATGGGAGAACTAAGTTTAGCCACAGTACTAGTTCTGAAGACAGCTGTGTGCATGGCTAATATTAGACTGTTGGCAGTTTCCAGTACCAATCTTAACTCTGATAGACTCCTCTCTTGCAGGGATCTGCTAGATTATTTTCAGCTATGTGCCTGGTTGACAGCCTCTTCCTCCTCGCCCATTCCTTCCCTCGTCACCCACGTCTCTCCTTTCTCCTCCACCCCACCTTCATAATTCCTCCTCTCGTTCTGAAGAGCAAAGCCCAAAGTTCCATCGCTCTACAGCATCACCAGTGAAGAATTAGTCTGTTAGAGAAATCAGCCCCATATTTGTCCATGCCAAGTAGGCTCTGGCAGTGGAAGGGCGAGAAACTCCAAACTAGTGTTTGGAGTTCTCGGAATGTGTTGTGTGTGTGAGTTTGGAGTTCTGCAAGGAATAACGTGTGTCTTCCTGACTCCAGGCTAGATGAGAAGAGGGAAGAATCAGTGGGGTGACATACATTTGGATAGTCTTAAAGTTATTAGGTTGTGTGCGTCCGTGTGTGTGTACCTGAAGCGCTATAGTATTAGTATCTGAACACCGATTGGCACAGGAGGCGATAGGGATAAATGAGATACATAATTGGATAGACTGTTTAGGCACTCTTGCCCCAGCAGGCCTCAATGAGGAATGTTATTTCTCTTGTTTTTGTTGTAGGTTTTAAATATGCAGGTCAAACATTTAGGCAATGACGTCATAATGTATCTGTATTGTGCGGTTATATATTTTTATTTGATTTTCATGTTTCCCCCACAGCTTCCCTTGCTGGGATCTCTTGATTGGGCCAATACTGACTGATTATTTATAATTATTACCACCTGTGTGTGGTATCGTTGTTGTGACATTGATTGCCATTGCCATGGCACGGTGAAGAAGGGCTTATACCCAATGTTCGTACGGCAATAAAAATGTACATTTACGTTTATTCACCGGAGTGCTGTCCTATTTTTGTACTGTGGATTATATATACGAGGATTCAGCACCCAACCTAAATGTATATAAGGTGGAGTCTAGCACCTTGCTTATCTTTTCACAGGAGGTGTCTACCAGGCTGATGGTGTGGTCAGTGACATTTTGCTTCTCGAAAGTCCAATATCTTGAAAACCTGAGTGCTGACACGCAAAACATTTTGGACTAATGAAAAAAATTCCAAAATATCGTTTTTTTTTTGTGGATTTCCCCTTTAACCTAACACCTAGCGACCTCATCAAGTTGTCCAGACCTTTTGGTGTAACGGATAACATGTTTGCTTGACAGTCGCTGGATCTGTGTTCGAGTCTCTCCTGGGGCTACCCCCCAAAAGTTTACTACATAGGGGTCAGAAGTGGACTGGTGCCCGTGAGTCAGAGTACTTGAATCAACAGTCTATTCACTAATAAGTAATAGTTTCGCCTAGGCCTAATTCTAAAACAAAACAAGATCCGAGCACCCCCCCCCCACACACACACATACTGACACTCATTTGTATGCACAGTGGAGAACATGACCGGTTGGTGAAGTGTGGGAACAGAAAAAAATACAACAAACAACCGTATAAAAATGATGAATCTTGAGGTTCTAAACACTGCGTCCATTTAGCTGATCAAACCGCAGATAAATGACATGGAATAATTAAAGATAATAAACTTTCACTAGCGAACTGAATCAATGTAACTTAACATGAAACTGGGCTTTAATGACTGAGCTTGGAAAAACGGCAATGATTAAATACACAACTTTACAAGGGAATGACTATATAGACAAAAAGACACACATTAACCCTTGTGTGGCGTTCATGTTTCTGTTATTCACCCGATGTTCGAGGGTCTGATGGACCCACAACATTATAGGGTTTTTAAAACAATACAGCCATAACAATTTACATAAAAATACTTAATACTAAATACTTAGATGTTGACTTACAGTTTGGACACACCTACTCATTTCAGAGTTTTTCTCTATTTTGACTATTTTCTACATTATAGAATAATAGTGAAGACATCAAAACTACAAAATAACACATATGGAATCATGTAGTAACCAGAAAAGTGTTAAACAAATCAAAACACAAGTTATATTTCAGATTCTTCAAAATAGCCACCCTTTGCCTTGATGATAGCTTTGCACACTCTTGGCATTCTCTCAACCAGCTTTGTGAGGTAGTCACCTGTAATGCATTTCAATTAACAGGTGTGCCAAAACAAATTAAAAGTTAATTTGTGCAATGTCTTTCCTTCTTAATGCGTTTGAGCCAATCAGTTGTGTTGTGACAAGGTAAGGGTGGTATACAGAAGATAACCCTATTTGGTAAAAGACCAAGTCCATATTATGGAAAGAACAGCTCAAATAAGCAAAGAGAAACGACAGTCCATCATTACATGCAGGTCAGTCAATCGGGAAAATGTACTTGCTTGGGCCAAGAAACAGGAACATTAGACCGGTGAATCCAAATTTGAGATTTTAGGTTCCAACCGCCGTGTCTTTGTGAGACGCAGAGTAGGTGAACGAATGATCTCTGCATGTGTGGTTCCCACCGTGAAGCATGGAGGAGGAGGTGTGATGGTGAGGGGATGCTTTGCTGGTGACACTGTCAGTGATTTCTTTAGAATTCAAGGCACACTTAACTAGCATAGCTACCACAGCATTCTGCAGTGATACGCCATTCCATCTGATTTGCGTTTAGTGTAACTATCATTTGTTTTTCAACAGGACAATGACCCAACACACCTCCAGGCTGTGTAAGGGCTATTTGACCAAGAAGGAGAGTGATGGAGTGCTGCATCAGATGACCTGGCCTCCACAATCACCCGACCTCAACCCAATTGAGATGATTTGGGATGAGTTGCACCGCAGAGTGAAGGAAAAGCAGCCAACAAGTGCTCAGCATATGTGGGAACTCCTTCAAGACTGTTGGAAAAGCATTCCAGGTGAAGCTGGTTGAGAGAATGCCAAGAGTGTGCAAAGCTGCCATCAAGGCAAAGGGTGGCTACTTTGAAGAATCTAAAATCTAAAATCTATTTGAATTTGTTTAACACTTTTTGTTTACTACATGATTCCATATGTGTTATTTCATAGTTTTGATATCTTCACTATTATTCTACAATGTAGAAAATAGTACAAATAAAGAAAAACCCTTGAATGAGTAGGCGTGTCCAAACCTTTGAACGGTACTGTATATATATTTTTTTAAGACACATATTGATACTATGTGTCAGTGGTGCCTCCTGTCAATGATTTTAGAGGGCTGGGTAATGATGATTTAAAGGGTTTCACTGTCCAAATCCATCTGCACGTGTAAGATATTCAGACAAAACGCATCCCTGAGTACCTCCGGAGGTGGTCAGGAAAATCTGATCTCAATCAGATCACAATGCGTCTTCAAATCATGTACACCTGTCTAAAAATGTGGGCACACTCAGAACGTGGACAAGATCAAGGCAAACGACACGTTAGCACCTAGGATATAAACAGGGCTTTTGTGGATACAGGCCATGGTCCCAACAAGCGATGACAACAACCAGTTGCATGTGCAGGCAGAGGCACCATGCCCATAGGGGGAACAGGGGACAGATTTAAATAACATTATTCATCTATTTTCTCTGTAATACTACTAGCCACTTGATAATGTTATGAAGTTCCCAATCTCCCAACCTCATAACTATCTACCAAGACGCTATCCTCATATATTTTGTGCCCCCTCAGATGTTTGGGGGGCATGACGCCCCTGTGTGCAGGACTAGAGGAATGTGTACTAATGCTCTGGCACATGGACAAGAGCTTGTTGTTGTTGCATTGTCCAGAAGGAACCTGCAAGTAAGCATTTTGTTGGACGGTGTGTTCCGTGTGTATCCTGCACATACGACTGATAAAACTTGAAACTAGGCCGTTTCCATCACACTCAGTGGGTCTCAATCTACCGTAAATACACCATCACCAAGCACTTATCAGCCAATCTCTCACTGCAGAATAGCAACAACACTAGGCTACTGCTTCTCCCTGCCTGTGAATCACTTATCTGAGAACACATCTGGGGTTGACTAAGTACTTGAGTGTGCGTGTGCGTGTGCGTGTGCGTGTGCGTGTGCGTGTGTGTGTGTGTGTGTGTGTGTGTGTGTGTGTGTGTGTGTGTGTGTGTGTGTGTGCGTGAGTGCAGTCTGCAGAGTGAGTCCACTGTTACTGTATAATCAGTGACTGCGTAATCTAAATGGAGGCGTCCTGCACTGAGGGGCAGTGTGCTGCAGTCCTTATTTGGGCCTGTCCTGACCCTTTACAGTTCACCCAAACCATGTGTCACACCCTCAGACAAGGGGAGAGATAAAGAGAGAGAGGGACAGAGGGATGAAGAGAAAGAAGGGCTGTTAAACTGTCAGGAGCAGTAGAGAAACTGAGAGAAGAGAGGGAGGGGAGAGAGCTTGAGGAAACGAGGGATTGAAGTAGTTAGGGGAAGTGGGGAACTCTAGGAAGTGGGGGGGAGGAAGGCAATGATGAGAGGAGAGAGATAGATGGAAAGAGTGGGGATAGGTTTGGGGATGGGGAGGTGATCTTGGACAGCCAATGACAACAAGGCAGGAGAACGTTGAGGTAAAAGAAGAAAAGAAAAGAAGGAAAAGGGAAGAGAAGATAAAGAGAGAATGCCTCAGGGCAGTACATCTCAGCGTGGATCTAACAGAACACTCCCTGTCTACTGAATGAACCAGAGGAGGAAGGGAGAAAGAGAGATTTACTGGACAGAATAAAAGAGAGGGGGATCCGGTGTTCAGAGAAAAAGAGAGAGGGATCTACTGAACAGAGGAAAAAAAGGGAAGGATGGTATTTTCATCCAGAGGGAACCCTGTATAGAGGGGACTAGGTGACCTGAAGAAGAGACACTGTGAGCTACCACCTGTGTGTGTGTACTTTGTTTGTGCGTGTGTGCGCTTGTGTACTGTGTGTGTATGTGTGTTTGTGTGTGTGAGGACAGGACTGCCCTCATCCCAGCAAGCCTGGGCACACTCTTAGTCCCAGGCAGCGTGTGTGTTTTTGTGTGTGTGTGTGTGTGTGTGTGAGTGTTCCAGCCAGGCACGCTCCAGACAACATGTTCTCCTATTCAAAATGTAATTGTTTATGTGTATGAGAGTTCCTGTGACTCACGCTCAGTGTGTGTAGGTGCGTGTGTGGTGCGTGTGTACACACACACACACACAAAACCACACACACACACACACACACACACACACACATTACACACACACACACACACACACACACACACACACACACACACACACACGACACACACACACACACACACACACACTCACTCTCAAGCACACACGCACCCACACACGCACCTACACACACTGAGCGTGAGTCACAGTGAACTCTCATACACATAACAAAATTACATTTTGAATAGGAGAACATGTTGTCTGGAGCGTGCCTGGCTGGAACACTCACACACACACACACACACACAAAAAAACACACCACGCTGCCTGGACTAAGAGTGTGCCCAGGCTTGCTGGATGAGGGCAGTCCTGTCCTCACACACACAAACACACATACACACACAGTAACAAGCGCACACACGCACAAACAAAGTACAACACACACAGGTGGTAGCTCACAGTGTCTCTTCTTCAGGTCACTAAGTCCTTCTCTACGGGTCCCTCGGTTGAATAACCATCTTCCCCATTTTTGCTTTCCAGTTGTTTCC